>NW_027111978.1:115068-117758 GCF_000696795.3 Halyomorpha halys | reverse complement strand
TTTAACTTATTATAATTTTGAGGATTAAATTGTGAAATAAATTTGTAGGTATGGGCATTTACCGAAAAATATACGACAAAACATGGTATGAGAATCCGTTGACAGATATTAATTTAAGCTTACTTCTAGGAGTAATTTTTAAGCTATTTTGATGGTATAAATAATATGTTTTTTTTAATTATTTTTTTATTTATTTTTTTTTTTTTTACAACTGTAGATTAATAATAACATTTAGAACATTCTATTACCCACAAAAATATTTTGTTCGGAAACGAATCCGACTAGTTCAATTAAAAAAAAAAATTATATTAAAAAATTAAAGATATTAAGAAAACGCTCCAACAACGTTAAGTATTGACTCGCGCAGAATACTCAGAAAGTTCCATTTATCGACGATTCAGACTTTTCAAAATGAGCTTATAACCCGCCGTTGTTGAATGTTGGAGAGGAGATGAGGAAATCTTCAGAATTCAGGGAAAATGGCTGAAGTTGAAATAGAATGGGTAATCGCTCGAGTCAAATAAGGTCGATTTGATTTTTAAGTGGGATCCTCATTTTCTCCATCTCTCCCTTCTCCAGACTTGTTGAGAATTGCAGTTTCAATTCTGATCTCGGAGGAAGAAAGAAAGAAGTTATTGCGTGCTTACAGTTGGTTTAGCAACGTACTTATAGGGGCTTTATAGTTTACACGCTGCTCTTAATCCTAATTTAATAGTACTTCAAGAACTTCTTTTCAGCAACTGATATTTGTTCTAAATGACGGGTGATGATTGTAGAAATACCGTATTAGGTTTATTAGCTGGATCAATAAAAGTTAGGATCACAAGTTGGCGCAAGAAAATGAGGGAAGAATAAATTTTACGCCCATTATAGGTCGTAATGAGACTATAAATCCCCCCGAAAACGCCTTCTCCGCTTCCACAATTTTCTCCCATTCTCCTCTGAATAAAAAAAACACAGGTCTTTACTAGATCTCTAATAATAATTAAGGCCAAACGAAGCCGAAGGTTTCGATGCCGATACCACTAATCGCTCTCTACATACATCCTTCCAGTGATGCCCCTTCAAGCCCAATTCTACTAAATCAGTTTTTACGCAATCCTCCCATCTATACTTTGGTCTATCTCTCGGACGTTTACCCGTCGATTCAGTGTTTATTACTTTTTTAGGGATCCGCTCGTTACTAAGCCCTACAACCTTACAGGTCCATCTTAGACGCCGCAATGCTATAACTTGAATTATATTAAGCGGGTGTAGTCCCTTAATTCAGTGTTGTGTAGTCTTCTAAATTCTCCCGTTAATTCATCTTTGTTCGGTCCGAATATACAACGTAATACTTTATTTTCAAAAACCCTAAGACGCTGTTCATCCCTTAGTGTAAGAGGCCAAGTCTGGCATCCATAAAGAACAGTAGGAAGAATAATAGTTTTGTAAATTCTAATTTTTAAGCTAGATCTCTAATAGGGGTTCTAAAGAAACAACCTTTTTTATCTAATAGGTTTTCTATACATTTTATTCCAAAGTTTTTTTAATTATAATTAGTATTATAGATCTATAAACCTATAAAAATATTTTTGTTTTGTTTAATAGATAAATTTTCATTTTCGTAATTTGTAGCTTGAAATAGTGCAATTAAAAAAAAATTGTAAAACGCATTTTAAGCTGTATTTTTTAAAATCTTTATATATTTTTTATTTAGACTTGTAAATAAGTTACAATTAGTAAATGAGCTGTACTATTCAGGCATGGCACGTGTTGCTTTCACTTGACGTTAAGTAAATCATTTGATTACTATTACTCTTGGAGATCCCTCATCCAACTCCACTTCAGCCCTCGCCGATTTACATGTCATTTTTCGCCATCCTTCGTACAAATTCATTGAACAGTCCATGCAGTGTGTCGTAAAGCTTTAAAATTGTATGGATAGTTTGTAAATGAAATGGAACTGAGGGTCCTTACATTACGAGACGCAGCCTCACATAGATAAATTGAATCAACAACAGTAGACTTAAAGATTTACTCTAATTATAAAATAAAATGTTGGATCAACATGCAAATGCAAATCTTACAGATTAGGAAGCAATAGCTTAGGGTAGAACTATCTCGGAAGAAATTTATGGACTATAGCGAACAATATGATAAAGAAGTTGAAACCCCTACAGACTTTTCTCTAACTTATATCCTCAAACCTAATTTGGAAGGGCTGTGAAGATTCACAAAACATTAAAACCACATAGTAAAGAACGTTGAAAATTTAACGGAGATTTTATTGTTCGAAATAATTCTGGTTAGTTGGTGGAATTCATCTCTATATGTTATATGTGTAGGAGTTTATGTCAATGCTGAAGATATTTGGTAAAAAGAAATGGAAGGTCAGCATTTGTTTTGGAAATTTTAACGATTAGCTTTTTATCGTTTTAGTTCTGTTTGAGGATTCCACGTTAGTCACTTGTGCAGCTCCTAGGTAGTGCATCAGTTTAACCAAGGGCGTTATTAAACGAAACTGTTTAGGAATGAAGCATAATTCATAATTATTATATATTAATCATTATATCAAGATCAAGAAGTTGCTGCCGTCTATGGGCAAGCCTGTTATCCAGAAGCCAGCTCACCTGGAATCCTAGAGGAGCCGAGGTAGTACAACAGCATAAGATCTAAAATCAACTGTTAGTGGATAACTTACTTCGTTA
>NW_027111978.1:109349-114773 GCF_000696795.3 Halyomorpha halys | reverse complement strand
GGTTTAGCGGGGCGGGTCGGGCGGGGAAGGATGGCCTTTTTTTAGCGTTACAATCCTGCTCTTGTGAGATTGTGACATGTCGTTAGTCGACCAACCTACTCGCTGAAATTGTCCGTTCTAAAAGACAGATAAGTAAGGCTACCATGGAGGGCGGGAGTGGCGGGTTTGATGCCGTTTTTCGATTTCAGGGGCAGTCATAATATTTACTGGTTTAACCCACTAGTTAATTTTTGAAATTAAGATTGTATTCTTTATCAACATAAATTTCACAGACCAAGTAGGATTACCTGTTTTGCTTAACTCAATTCAATTCAAATTATTTAGTATTAAAGGATAAATTTGTATTCAAATACTTAATTTATTTTATCTACTTAATCATAGAGTCCACATCACTTATTTTAACAACAATAGCATTCAATACATTAATTCTGATAATATCTCCAAAGACATGGATTATCAAAATTAAGTAGATACCATTGAACAGGTTTTACGATCAAAGAGTTATTTATACATATTTATAAATTATATCTATTTTATGATTCATAAATTAATTGGGGGTCAATAATTGACCCCTTAATAAAATAAACTTAATAAAATAATTGGGGATCAATGTTTTTCATTTTGTGGGACCACCACTCATTGAAAAAAGTCAACGCCCCAGGCCGGATTCAAACCGGCACCGCCAATAGACATCACAATCAGCAAGACTGTGTCTTAACCACTGAGCTACGGGTTTTATAAATATTAGAAAGTATTATAATTGTTACATTGCTTCATGCCTTTACCTGATATTATCCAATTTTCTTCGCTACTTTCTTCCCTCAGCTCAAATTTTATGTCAGGGCTAGATTGAATATGATAAAACTTCGCATTTTTACAACAAGCGTTTTTTAAAAATTGATTGATTTTTTATTCTAACGTCGACTATTACTAAATCCATCTGTAGGGGCTGAGCAATACTAGTTATTACTCCACACAATGGGAGAGAGATGGAAGCCGAAAGCTAAAGTGGAAATACTTATATTACTTAGAAAGCGGAGGGGCTTTCAGCGAAGCATTTCTTTGTGTTAATTGCTCCACTAAAGTAGTATTTAGCTAAAGTAGCTGTATAGGAAGGAACATGGTCGTTAATGTAACTTAATATTGCCTCCATTTCATGGGCTGGCTCTTCGTTAGCCAAGTTTTACTTCGACAGGCCTTTTAGCTTCTGGGGGAACAGCTGAGTTCTCGGGGCTCCTAAGTATCATAAAAGTCCTTTAGATAGGACAGCGATCGGGAGTCGAGAAAGTTCACTAATTGGGTTGGTTAAAGTAATAAAGTTTCTATGTTGGGTAATTGAGTATACAAATAGGTAATTTTCAATCGTGGAGATATTAATAAACCAAGTATATGATTGTTTTAGATTTTCAGAAAAAATACATTATCCTAATTAACTTCGGCGTAAGCTTTTGGCTTTCATCTGGGCTAAGTATAATTACATATATGAAAAAGTAAAGCAGTAATTTTTTTTTAATGTAAATATTTTTTTTTTTTTTTTTTCGGAGTCCTATACTGCCTAAACCATGCATGGTTGGGGGTCAAAGTTTTTCATTTTGTGGGACCACCACTCAATGAAAAAAGTCAACGCTCCGGGCCGGATTCAAACCGGCACCGCCAATAGACATCACAATCAGCAAGACTGTGTCTTAACCACTGAGCTACGGTTTTTATAAAAATTAAAAAGTATTATAATTGTTACATTGATCATGCTATTACCTGATATTTCCAATTTTCTTCGCTACTTATTACTTATAAACAGTGGTTTACGTTTTGGTAAAAATATAAACTGAAAACAGTTTTAAAATAAAGTTTGTTATTAATGATTTTTATAGCTGTATATTTTGAGGTCTCTTATAATTTTTTTTTTGTATAATTTCCTATTTCATACATGAAATTGGTGAATGACACATTCTTCCTTATTTAAATATATTAGTTTATTTCACATCCAACGACGTTTCGGGGTTATCCCCCATCTTCAGGTTGCTATAAAACAAAATCAACAAAATTTAACATATGCTTACAACATTACTACTAATTCACATTATTCATTAAACTATTCATAAACTATTTACCTGATTAACTTTTTTATATATAATGTATAATTAACTCCTTATTTGTCATTACAATATTTTCATATAAGTTTATAGAAACTCTTCCAGTTGAAGATCATTAATTTAATTCATATTTCATTTATTAAATGTTTGAGAATTAGGACAAAGATTGATTGAAATTATGAGTAATTTTTTTTTTATGTATTCTAGTTCGGTGTCTATATTAAATTCTGAATTGATCTCAGTTATCCTTGTGTGATGTGAATTAAATAGTAAATATATAATATCATAAAATAGTATGAGGCATGGAAATGGTGAAGAATCTTTTTTGTATATGTTTTCATATCCGTAAGTATATTTCATATATTTATGAGAATATTATCATAAACTTTTATACATGAGTAAATTTAATCAAAAATGATAATTTGCAATTAGAAATACTCACGTTTTACGTTTGTCCCATATCACTTTTTATTTTTAATGTATTTTTGGTCTTATGTTCTGTTTTAAAATTACGTATAAAAAAGTCACCAGTTTTGTGATTTTTTTGGAATTTTATTTTTGGAAACTTATAACTTAGTAATTAAGGATGCACTATTAAAATTTTTATCTACCTTAGTTCGAGTAAATTTCTTTTTATGATAATTAATAGTAAAAATATTTTTTATTTTTTCATATTTGGTAAAGCGTTGCAATTTTTAAAAAATTTTCATTTTTATCTACATATTAAGTATATAGTAAGGTATCTTGTGGTAATGTGGTCGTGACAAATTTCGAATCGAATTTTCAACGGAAATATTCGTGTTTCCTTCGCCAAGTTACAAAAAAAAAATGTCAGAATGAACTGATATTGTTAGAATGCAACTCCTGAAGCGTACAATGAATACCTACATTTCCTTCGTTTTCCTACAATCTTAACATTTTGGTAAATGAATTTATTTTAACGAGTGGGATGTGGAAATTATCATTCTTAATAAAAATTCACCCCTGTATTATTTATTTTTTTTTATATTTCCCGGTTTAATTCTACTTCATTTAGTTTTCTATGATTTTTGAATTTTTTTTTCTACAAATTTAACCAAAACGACACACATTAAAGCAAAAGTTACGTTATTGTGTTTCTTTTCTGACCACACCACCGATTAATTTCTCCTTAATAGTTATTTTTGGTGAATTAACTAATTTTTGTGTGATTCATTCCAGAGCTTTTTTCAGTCTCCCTACCTTCTTCAGCAAATTCTTCGTCATACGTGCGGCCTCCTGGAATTCTCTTCCCATCTCCATTCCCCAATCCTCATTTATTATTTCCTTTAAGCAAAACTAATTCCTTCACTTATTGCATACCCAAACCAACGCATCATTGTGAACAAAATAAATAGGCATGTATCGATTAACATTATAAAGAGTAGCTAAGCCAAGATCCCAATGTAATTTCATTTTACTTACTGGAAAACTTTTAAATGCTTGTCAGACAAAAATCTTAATGTATGAACCACGTATTTATTCTTAGGTGACATATGTCTCAGAATAAAATTATTTTTTCGTTATTTTAATAAATAATTTTTTTTTCCCATTTTAGACTCAAAATATTTTTATTCTATTTATAAGTCCGACGTTTCGGTCATCCACAGGGATAATATTTATACAAGTTTAGAACTAAATCATTTTAAAAAACAACTTCATGCAATAATTAAATAATATTCTCCCCAGGTCAATCCAACACATTACCCTAATTAGTCAATTTTCATATGGAATTAAAAATTAAAATGATTTATCATAGTCACCTTCTTTGATATTGGATTGTTGTGATAAATTTGTTTTTTAAAAATGATTTTGTTCTAAAATTGCATTAAGATTGCCCCTGAGGATGGCTGAATTGGCCGAAACGTCGGACTTATAAATAGAATAAAAATGTTTTGAGACTAAAATGGATTATTTTTTATTTTTCTTTCATTATTGAATTAGGTTTGTTACATTTTAGCTACTTCAGACTTATCTGTTTTGGCATATGTTTAGCTTATTAGCAGTCCGATTATATTATCTTTCGCGATACTAGTCCTCAAACTACTACTTGTAAATTTATAATAAAGAAATCAGGATATAGTTTATGGTTCTACTTTATTTAGTATGGAAAATAATGTAGTAATTATAAAAAAATTTCTTAATATTTAAGAAGTATCAAGAATTTCATGTGAGAAATATCAGGTAAAAATAAAAAATGTAAAACAAAATGTTTTTAAACTTTCTTTTGTAGTTATAAATTTAAAGAAAATTTTTTATTATATAACCGGGTTTAACAGTTACTGTGCAAGGTTTATCGCCAGCAGTTGACATGCATGCGGCTACATTTTTGTGAAGCTAAAAAAAATAAATAAATAAAAAGAAAGAAATACTGCCTTTTATATAAAATATGCGGGTGTATTCTGAATTCCAGTTAATGTTCAAAGAAGAAGAAAAGCGACATTTTTTTTAGAGGCAACAGGATTACTGAGGCGGGCATTTATATCATGATAATTCAAATTTTATCATTAAAAATTAATTTTTTTTTATAGTAGCATAATTTAGGCTGACAATAATTTAAATTTTACAATTAATTGAATTGAAGTTGAAGAAAACTTAATTTATTTTCTGTTTGTTAAATTTAAATCTTCGACGAGGTAGATTTGGTATTACAGCATATAACGGATTACAATATTTTATTAATCGTATTCTACTTATACATTTTTTTAATATGCTTATCCCATATCACAGCCCTCGAAGAATGGTGTCGTAATTGGAGGATTAAAATAAATCCCATCAAATTACCTTTACCCTACGTCGTAAACCTACTGACTGCCCTACAGTATACTTCAATAATGTTGCTCTTGCCCCTGTCGAACAGATCCGCTACTTTGGAGTACATCGGGACAAACGACTAACCTGGAATCCTCACACAAGACTGAAAAGACAGGAAACTGCGCGTCGATTTCGACTGTTACAGCACTTACTATACAAATGGTCCAAACTTCCAATTCATTACAAAAAAGGCTTATCTGGGCATACGAAGTTGAATTTGGGCTCAACCAAACCTTCGAATTCCTCTCGTATCCAATCCTTACTATCCAAAATCCTTCGTAAAATCCTAAATGCTCCCTACATTGTCACAAATAAAATCATCCACAAAGAGCTTAATGTTCCATTTGTAACCGATCTATTCCGTCTGAAAAAAAGATGGCCTCGAGACTTTATATTGTAAAAATGTTTTTAGAGTGCTATTAATGGGTAGTTTCTCTCCATGCTTGTACTATACCATTATGATTTCTTCAAATTTACTTGATGTATTTTATGTATAGTT
>NW_027111978.1:91285-107910 GCF_000696795.3 Halyomorpha halys | reverse complement strand
ATATGTGCTTAGTCTGTCCACTGGGTTTCCACCGAAAATTCGTGGACCGCCTAAAACATCCGTTTATGAGGTCGATGAGGACTCAGCGGGTACAATTCCAGGGTTAGCATAAGTTAACGGATAGCTGAATCATAATTTATAACTGAAGTGATATTTTTTAGTTGGGTAACGTGATTACTTATTACATAAACTGTTTCTTAAAGATAGTCATTACAAGGAACCATTTGAACTGTCTATTGAATTCATACATATTGATTTAAAACCCATATTTACCATTCTTACCTCAGTTCTCATCGATTATTATGTCAAGAAAAGTACTTACATTGACCATAATAATAAAGATTATAACGAAAATTTGTTTTTAATTGTTTTCCGATCAATACTATATCAGATTTAAACAATATTATACCTTTTCCGATAATTTGTTGCTACACATAATAAATACCTGTTAAATCTTATGGCAAAGTATGTCTCTGACCTGAGTATTACTTATATAACGGTATTTAATTAGTATGAATTCTTTGTATTTATATTTAGTAACCATCAATATTGAAGTGTGATTTATAAATAAATTACCTTGTTTTTAATTAGTTTTCCGTCTTATTTCACACTCTTTGACTGTTATTATATTTTAACAACGCAAAAGAAATATTTGCATTTCATAATAATGTATATTTGTTTTATTTATCTGTTAATATTTGATTTTTTTTTTGTCGTTACTTAAATTAATTTTTTTTAAATTTATTTATTTATTGATATTTACAACTGTATAAAAAATACAACAAGCAAATTTGATCATAATGACATAATGATAATGATATGATACAGCATGTAGAGAAACTACCTAGTAGTAGAACTCTAAAAACATTTTACATTATAAGGTCACGAGGCCATCTTCTTTTCAGGCGCCTCGGAGTATTGCCAGGAATGCTAGAGGAAGCAAGGTTAGAAACTAGTGGGTTTGGGTGGTTAGGGAGTTCAATTAAATTTAAAAGTATAAAGTTTAATTCGATAATCTTTACCAGTTGTGTGTGTGTTGAATTGACTTTGATGATAGTATTGTACAGTTTATGCGGATGAATATGATATCGTTTATATTTCGAATGAATTAAAGAGAAGGAAACATATCTAATGCGAGTGTTCTCACAGATGTAATCTAGTCATTACTTAATCATCATCAACAAACATTATTAAAAAAAAAATTGCTATAGGTTGCTTTTTATAGATTTTATATAATGTTGTCCCTTACTAATGCTTTTTTTATCACATATTTGAATGAAATTTTTGTACTTATTTATTTTATGGCATGTAAAAAACAACAAAAAATTCTTTTAAATAAAAAACAAAAATAGTATAAGAACTTAAGAACTTAGTTAAATTTTATCAAATAATTAGCTACTTATAAGGCCTATAGTATGAGCCTCATTAGAGCTAAATATTATAATATAATGATAATATATTTCTCTCTACACGATAATGTTTAAATAGATATGGATTTAGTAAAATAGAATCATAAATGTTTTATAGAGTAGAAAAAAAAATCTTACAAGCAGGGGACTACGAGGGCAAGCCCAGTGGAGTAGAGGGAGGGGGAATGTATTGTGATTTATTGAGGGGATATTGGAGATTTCACAGACTCAGTCCCTTCTCTGAGGAATTACTTTAATATAATATCTGAATGCTTGGGTGACACCCGGAAATATTATTAGTAAAGCGATGGAATATCTTCTAATTCAATAACTAGCTCTAAAATTTATCAGCTATGATTACTACTATCTTTTAGATTGAACCATAATTTTATAGCGCAAGAAATTGTCTCATAAAAAAAAGATAATAAACATTCAAACTTTTTGTTGGTTATATTGCTTGTGATATTCAAATAATTCTAATTAGGCATCAAATTTAAATATTAGGTTTTTTCTATGGTATTAACGTTTAGAAAATCTTGAACCCAAAAAGTTCATACTTATAACCTGTCTAAATACATCTTAAAAACTTAATTAATCATCTAATCATAGATGTTTTATTTCGGCCACCTCTACACCACCTGTAACTTAGATAATAGAATTTTATTTTCATTTAATCATGTTTTATTTTTCAATTATACAGTCCACTAAAATCCAACTAACTAGCCAATGTGTGCCTGGCATTTAGTTGAAGGCATACTTCATACACATATTATATTTTGTAATTCGATCTATATGTCCTTCAGTTTAAAAATGTGTGCTCTAGTGAATTAATTATATTATTAATATTAAAGGGATAGTCATTTGTAACTACGTTCAGGGGCTACCAAATTCTAGGAGAACCTTAGGAGAATTTTACCTTTTTGATAAATTGTCAATTTTTTAACTTTCATGAAGAATGGAATAAAAATAATATATGAATTAATTGACATTTAATTTTATGATTTGTGATGTACGAATGTAAAATATTATATAAAAAAATTAAAAATGGAATAAAAAAAAAAAAATAACATGCAAGTGGATATACTTGTACATATTAGAAAATTGTAAAGGTATAAAGATAAATCAAAGTTAAAATAGTTGAAACGATTGAAAAAAACAAAATGAAAGATTGTGAAATAATATGATTATAGAAGTCTGTATTTAACACATTTTAGAAAAAAATATTTTTTTTTATATTATATTTGGTGTAGTTGAGAAAACTTCAACAATATTTCATACCGTGAGGACTCCGCATTGTTTAGATCTGAAAGTGAGGACGAGAAGTAGGATCATGGCCTAAATCTTTTGAGAGAGGAGCTCTTTGCATCCTATGAGTATTTGGATCTACATTGGAGTCAGTAGTTCAAAGGCAGCAAAGTCGCTTTGGATGCAACATTACAACTTTTAGAATAGGATGAGGAATATAATAAATTAAAATGATTAAAAGTGAAAGAGACGTAAATGAAATGAAAAAAGTCTTATGATAAAAAACATAATATGTATTACGTTCTTAATGTTGACAGTAATGTTTGACAGTAATGTTCTTGATTTCTTTGTTAATCAAAAAGTATTATAAAAAAAGTAATTAAAATTTATAAAAGTAATAATAATTAGAAAAGTACATGAGAAACTTACAAAAACAGAAAAAAACAAATGCATAGAAAATTATAATTTTGATTACGGTTAAAACATAATGATATCTTATTTAGATGCCGTATATATAATAAAGCATATGATTTATTTCATGTATAATATTTGAATATAGCTTTATATTTTTCAGTTATTGCTTATAAATACCAAATATAAAGGCATACTCGAATTTTATATTTATTTATTATTGATCAAATTTGATATATATTGGTTATTAAAAAAAGTTAGAAGTTCTTAATTTTTTCTTCATCGAAAACAGGACTATTTCATTTTAATTTAATTTGTCTTTTTTTTATTTTATTAAAACTGATTATAAATTTTTATTTATTTTGAATAGTAATAAATTTGACCAATATCCCTTTTTAAGTTATTGTAAAACGTAAGTAATAAATTGAGGAGAAAACTTATGGAAATAAAATATCTATAATAACTGTTAAGAATATTGTTAGTAAAATTCAGGATGCCGCTAAAATCTCTATGATTTTTTTCATACCAACCCAGTTATCTTTCTTAAGGAACATTGTTTATTCTTTAAATAAAGATTTTATATCTGTTTTAAAAGTGATTTTTTTAAATAAATTGTATATTAATTTTTTGTTTTAAATTAGGTAACGTAAATAACATACATTACAATTGATTTCTCGCAGGCCTAATGTCCAAGTAACTTATCTTAAAAAACAAATGTATTTAGCAATTAATATTATTTAGTGTCTTTTAATAAATTTCTGAAAATAGTTATCTACATCAAATTATTTATATATTTATTGCAAGATTTTTTTTTTTTAATTTTTTTTATTTACACACTCCAGAATACTATACTATTATCAAAACCTTCCTTCACCATATTAGGATTTTGTTAGCAACAAATTTTTGTGCTTAATATACTTTGTATTCCCATCCGTATTAATTTAATAAATAAATTTAATATAGTTTTTAAAATTATAAATTTTTTCTTATATCCAAAACAACGTAGTTTAAAAACTTATTTTTATCTGTACAGATCAAAAAACTGAACCTACATTAATTGCATTTTTGACATATCCAATTTTTTACGATTTTATTAATATTTTTATTTAATATTTCAATTCATACCAAGTCGTTGCATATCAAGTTTACTCAGAATTTCAGAATAATTGTAGTTAAGGATTTTTGAATCTGATTTAAAATTTACTGCATAATTAATATTTTCAAAAATATATATTACTTCCAAAATATTGCAACAAAATATTTTTGTTGTAAATAACTGAACGTCCTTCTTTTATTTTGCATCGATATTCAGGGCGGGAAGGAGTTTTTTTTTTTTAATCGTAGTCAAGTAGAAAAGGGGATCGTTGAAAGGGCGGTGAGACTTGTTGCTACCCTGGTTTTTATCGGTAGGGGTTACTGGAGTGCTACATACCTGTTGATAGGCTAGCTGTTATTAATCACAGTAGCAGTTCCAGGCGAACAGATTAATTATAATCCCATCTGATACCAGTTACTAGCCAACATGGCCGCATCTCCATCTCCCTCACTAACGTCAAATTCACTCGGTCCCTGCTATCTAGGACGTGTTATTAATAAATTTATTACTGTTATATAATTAAAGATATACGAGCCCTTAATATAGTATAGTTATGAAGTTCGTTGTGTTGCATATATAATGTACAGTTTATGGAGGAATGGTATGAGATGAGATGGGGAATATAAAGACTTAGATATTTATTCTTAAACTTCAACTATATACTAATAATCATTTTTGATGAAAGTACCCATTAAAATATATTTTACTTTTTATAATAATTTTCAAATATTTATAAAAGAGTCCATGAATGTTTATGGTATTTTTTTAACTGAAAAATATGTAAGATTTTCAATGTTTGTTATTCATCAATTTCGGAATTTCCTAGCTCGACCTTCTGTTACATGCATTGTGTCATATAATTGAAATGTTACATAGTTACAATATTATTAAATTATTATGTAATATATTCTAAAAAATGAGTTATTATTTCTATTTAAAGTGATAAAAATATCTAAATTTTTGTTCCCCTGCTATTTCATTTTTAGATGTTTTGCACATTAATTTTTTTATTCTATACTTTTTTTATATGAATCTATACATATTATAATTTAAAATAGTTTCGTTAATATCATTCACCTGGTGAAAAACTAAGATAATTTTAAATTTATTATTGTAATAATAAAATAGATAAATATATTATTAGCTAGAAAAAATATGCTCATCAGTATTGATTTCCTATTGAAACAAGTCCCGTTGTAACATTACAAACCATAGTTTAATCTCCGTTCTATGACCGAAAATTGTAAGGGACTTGGAGAGTGGACGGTAATCTTAATCCAAGGCGAAAGCAAAGTCTACAAACTGAATTAACTGGGAAGAAGGGGGTGGAATATCCCTGTGGGCGGACAACCCTTAATATTATGGATGGACCCCCCTTGAATTTAATTAACGAATCTGGAACAGTTTCGAACTTATCACTCCAGCAAACCGCTAAGGATATCCTAAATATACTGTGATTGATCTAGTTTTCTTTTCATACTATATCTTATTATTCATATAATTATCTTATTTTTTCTATAGTTTCATTATGATGTGTTTATTTTTTAATAAAAGCATCGCATTTGTGTAATTTGTTTGCCAGCTAGATCCATCGTAGCTGTGATTTCACTTTATACTTGGTTTCGTATAAAATATTGTTCAGATAAGATCTAGGAGAAACTCCTATCTTCTAAAGTTCCTGATGTGAGTTTCCCAAAACTAGTTCTCTTCTGTATACGCATTATACCTTATCATTTAACACTATTCAACTTGCTTATCACCATGCACAATAGGTGTACAGACCTATCTTGATAATCCGACCAATGTGGTGTGGAATCTAAAAGCCGTCGGTTTGTGAAATGCTGGACCACTTCCAGATTTCATTTAAAAATTGCGAAATAAAAGTCCTTATATTATTATATAATATATAATTATAATATAATAATATTGGTTATTATTTTAACCATTGCTCAACGGAAGTAGATTCTCTTCCTTTTCTTTCGTTATAGCCGATAAAAATGTTCTTATACGGGACAAACTTTGGAGACTGTAGTTTCATTGCTTTTAAAATTTTAGCACTATGTAATAAAATAAATATTTCTTTTAAGTTTCAAACATTCGTATCTCATATTAAAAAAATTTAGAAGTCTTTACGATCAGAGTCCTGTCATAAATTCGGTACTTATGTATTGTATTATTGGCATTAATAAGTCAATTATTTATTTTATTAAATCTATAAATGTCATTGTTTTTATTGTTAACTTTTATTTTTCTCGGTTCTTAAAAATTATAATTTTTATCAATTTTTTTCATCACATTTTTTTTATATATAACGTTTTAAATAGTTAGGGATGTCTTTTGCATGAGACTATACCACCACAAAGTATTAAAAAAAATGTAACTGTTATATTAACCATTTAAAGTCCACCTGGTCGATCTGGTACCAAATAAAAATATATGATGAAATATATTACAATCAGAGGGGAATGGGCGGGATAAAAATCAGTTACAATTTATTTTATAGCTTGCGAACTTTATTCAATTAATCTTCACACCTTTAAGTTTAACAGTTCATTAATTACGCGGTTTTGAGTATAGCCATTCATTAATTTTATAAGAAGAGATTCTTCGTATTTTTTTTTGTTTTGTTTTTATGCAACCTTTTCTTTTTTTTTAATGTAATTTATATCTACATTCTCATTATACGTAAAGAAATATGAGTCACCTTGTAAAGAAGTTCACGTCCCCAAAATAAATAGACATGGTGGTAATAGATATGTACATTTTTTTTCCAAATAAAAGAAAATCATTATTTTTTAAATTTATTTATGAAGATATACAGATGTCTATTTTCAATCTAATTGAAACTAGGCAAATACACTATGAAGGTGTTGCTAGTGATTAGCTTCTTTCGTTGCAGTTTCCACGATATTTTTTGTAATTAATTTTCATATTGTTGATTTTTCGTTATCTCGAAAAAAAGTGTATATGATTTTTGAAAAAAATAAATTCAAGTAAGCACCTCTCCCGTTACAAAAAAAGTCATTTTGAATGCGTATGTTTAGAATTTTCTATACTTCTAGAATGTCAGAAAGATAATAACAGTCTATTAAAACTCTAATTGAAGCTTGGCAAATATGTAGTAAAGTATTTTGTAATGAAGGTGTTCTTGGGAATCATAGTTTCCATGATATTCACAAAATAAATTTACATAGTGTTGATTTTTTGTTATTAAAAAAAAAATGGTTTTTGGTTGGGGCCAACTCATGTTAAAGAGCTCAAATTATAGCGATTTTGATAGCTTTAATTGTAAAATTAGTAAAAAAAATGAAGCTTTTCAGCCTTGCATTTACCATTTTATTTTTAATTCCAAAAACCAATAACATAATATTTTTTTAGTATGAAATTTTTAATGAATTGATACTACATAACATATTTCAAAAACTATTTTCCATACTAAAATATAAACACATTCAATGCGTTTTTTTTTGTGCCGCCGTCAGGAATGGTTTTTGAAAAATAAAATAGTAAATGATGGTAAAGGCTGAAAAGCATAAAATTGTTTGCTAATTCAACGATTAGCACTAGATAATTAATACTTATTTATTATAGATAATTATTATTATATATAGATTAATAGACTTATTATATATAGATAATTAATACTTATGATTTGCACTAGATAATTAAAGCTATCAAAATCGCTATAATTTGAGCTCTTTAACATGAGTCGGTCCCATCTGAAAACCAATTTTTTTTTTCAAATAACAAAAAATCAACATTATGTTAATTTATTTTGCGAATATCATGAAAATTCTCAAGAAGATTTTCATTACAAAATTCTTTATGGCACATTAGCGAAGCTTCAATCAGAGCTTTAGTAGAATGTTGGCTTAGAGGGATCTCTTTCTGACATACTAGAAGTATAGACAATATTAAACATATGCATACAAAATGATTTTTTTTTTTGCGGGGGAGGTGCTTACTTGAATTTATTTTTCTCAAAAATCATATACAAATACCAAAAGTAAACAAAATAATTCAAACCTCAATGTTTCATCTCGGCCACCTACACCCTACACCACTTGTTACTTATATAATAGAATTTTATTTTCATTTAATCATGTTTTATTTTTCAATTATACAGTCCACTAAAATCCAACCAGCCAACCAAAGTTAATGTATACCTGGCATTCAGTTGAAGGCATACTTCATACACATATCGTTTTGTAATTCGATCTATATGTCCTTGTGCTCTAGTGAATGATAGAGGGATCTCTTTCTGACATACTAGAAGTATAGACAATATTAAACATACGCATACAAAATGACTTTTTTTTTTGCCCGGGAGGAGCTTACATGAATTTATTTTTTTTTCAAAAATCATATACAAATACCAAAAGTAAACAAAAAATTCAAACCAAATTTTTTGTAAATCAGTCTTCAATCTATCACCACTTTTTCCCCTCATGTCTCCTCTACTAAAGATTTATCAGTAATAATCTGAAATGTAATTATAGAATACTTGTTGCTAAGCTGAAGGTAAATAGATAACGGGATTGGAGAGGATTACATCCTTTAATTTGGATAATTAGACGAGACGTTAATAGGGACTGTACAAAGGTTTTAATAAGGTCCCAAGGTACAGACCCGAGAGCTGGGGGCTGGGGAAGACTACCTTTATTGCAGCAGGGAGGGACCACATTGCAGCTAAAGCGGGGCTCAGCCGGCTTAAGGCCTTAACTATTCAGCCACTCTGTTCGTCGGTGCGGAATAGTTTGTTCTCTCTCGAGGTAGCTCTACTTAAACACTGGCCTACACAACGGCAGAATTTTTCCTTCTTGATTTATTTTTAAGCTATATTCTCCCTTGTGTTTTGAAGAATTATATAGTTGGAGTCAGCAAAAAACATTAAAAAAATCTACAGCAGATGGTAATTGATAACCTGTTTTTAAGAGTCTTCGTTTCGAAGACTGCTTCCAAGCAATTTTATTATTTTTTTTTACCTTTAGTGTATAATATTACTTTCAGTTATATAGCCACATTAAAAGGCAGTTATTTCACCCCAATTTTTGATTACTTTAATGAAAACTATGTATAATTACTAGTCAAAACTGATGAGTCAGCCGAGTATAGGTAGGGGGAATAAAAAATGATGGCTGTTTCAAAACCTTAAAAAAAAAACATTAATTTTTCATTCGGAGCTCTGTATCTTAAAAACTACCAACAACACTAGAAAATATAAAAGAACATTATTTGAAGAAGTGTAAATTTCCGAAATATTAGCCCTAACAGAGATATTTACGTTCACTAGTTCCAGCTTTTAAAAACCAACATTTCATAAAAATGTATGGAACGTACTGAAATATCAGTAGTTAATTTGTTTTAAGAAATCTATATCTCAGGAACTATGTGAGGCACAGATATTTATTAGCACTCAAATTAAAGCTAGTTTAATCACCTACAAAGAATGATGTTTATTTTCATAGGAGCAGTTTTTTTCATGAAATTTCCTAAAATAAATTGATTTATCGTTGTTCGGACAATAAGTTTGATTTATGAAATTTATTTCAGAAACTATTGGATGTACAGATGTCTGCTAAAACTCAAAATAAAGGAAATTTAACTTGCTATAAAGTAGTTTATGACACTTATCTTCGTAGGGGTAGTAGTTTTTATGATATTCACATATCAATATAAATTTGGCAAATTAAAATTTGTCCGAACAACTATAAATCAATTTATTTTAGCTAATTTCATGAAAACTACTGCTCTTACGAAAATAAACGTCATAAACTACTTTATAGCCCATTAATCTAGCTTTAATTTGAGTGCTAATAGACATCTGTACGTCACCTAGTTCCTGAGATATAGATTTCTCAAAACAAATTAACTAACTACTAATCTTTCGGTACGTTCCACACAACATTTTTATGAAATGTTGCTTTTTAAAAATCTGTATCTCGAGAACTATTGAACGTAAATAGCTCTATTAGAGCTTACATTTTAGCAGATTTATTTTAATTTAAATGATGCTCTCTTTGATTTTCTTTTGTTGTTAGTAGTTTTAAAGATATAGAGCTCCGGATAAAAAATTAATTATTTTTAAAGTTTTGAAACAGCGACCATTTTTTTTTATTACCTCTACCTATACTTGCAGACTCCTCAATTTTGACTTTTAATTATACATAGTTTTCATAAAAGTAATAAAAAATCGGGGTGAAATTACTGCCTTTTTTCTACTCTTGGGCTCTAATACTAATTGTTGATAGTGATAAAAGAGCACATTCACAGAAATTTATTACTTAAATGATCACAAAATCAAAAAATGTATTAAAAAAATGGAAAAAAAATTAACATCATAAAAACATCTATTCTTATATATATATATAATATTTGTACTCTGCTTGTGAACCTCCGAGCTAAGCTTGTCCACTCACTTCTGAAGGAAAAAGTAGGACTCCAGAAGTTCCCTACTTCTTCCAAGTTTTTCTTACGTTTCCTTCCAAAAAGTATCCGAAATTCTGTACAACGGGTTTTCTTTGTTTGAAAAATTTGTTCCTTTTTACTGGGAAAAAAATGTTTTGTTTTTTTTCTTAGGATTTATAGGTCCATATTGCCCTGATTAAAATTCTACAACCCAACTTTGATTACTATTAATAATAAAGAATTGTTCTTCTTTAAAAACTGAAAAATAACCTTTAGCATTCATACACAGTTCGTTTGAGAAACTACCTAAGCCATGAAAATTTATTTAAACCTTATAGGATAGCTAGCTATATTCACTTTATAAAACAGGATTCCATATTACCAACTTCCCATCTATACGCATCGTGTCACAACTAGAGATATGATTATAAGTTTTATTTTTTTCTTATAAATTAGTATCATTATCATTTTAGAATTTCGCTCTTTCTTTTAGTGTCGGGAATATGACAGGACATAAATTAAGGCTTTTTCGAAAATTGTCAGAGAAATGTTTTAAATAGTCTACTGAACTGATGAGGCTGTTAATGAGATACTATCACCAGGTAGATTCTAAATAGCTTCTGGCATTTAGATTGATCTTTATCTAACTGTCTTATTGTGACAGATAGATTTTATATTAATATGCAATACTAAAATTTAAAACATTAATGGTTGCTTGCTTAAATACATTTATACTTATAAAAACAATAAAATGAAATGTTTTCGGTAATTTCTTCAGCATTTGAAAGCTTTAAAAAAAATAAATACTCTATTAGTTTTTTTACGAATTTTTTTCTTGGTCTTATAAAATATATACATGTTTATTGATTTCCACATTAATACCAATAAAAAAAAAAAAATAAACATAGACTCGGGATACCTGAAGTAAGGAACAGACAGATCCAGATGTATACAGATGGATTTATTATTTTATTTGTTACTATGATTAGAGACTGTTTTAATTTTTACAATATATATAAATTGCTTTGTAACATACCTCCACCTAAGCCTTCTTTATCTCATCTTACAAAACTCTTTTTTTTTTAGAACAGTTTATAGATAATCTGAACAGAATTGAAAATTTGTTGTTTACATTTATCAGATATATGATCAATTAAGTCAAATAAAAACAATAGAAGTCACATTTGTAATTATAATTGATTTATACCAAAGTAACTGTGAAAATGACATCTTGATAATAACGTGCTCGGAGAGAAGCAGCGAAATGGCTTATCAACTTGTTGCTCACTAGTCCACCGCTTTACACACTCGAATGTAACGCCACCCATCAGTTTGGTTTTTGTTTCTATCATGTTTTGCTTGAGTGAATGAATACGATCAAATTTTCTTTGTAAAAAAAAAAAATCTACCAGTTCAAAAAAAAAAAACTTGCTGTCTCACTACCTCTACTGGGTCAAGGTGTAATATGTTATCTATATTTGAAGGTTTAACTATAAAATTTCTAATTTTCGTTTTAAAATAAATTTGATCTGTCGTTTGAGAATAAAATCTACTGGAATAAATTAAGACTAATAAATAAAGGTGGCCGGAAAAAAAAGTTTACGCATGTGAAAGCGAACTAATAAATTAGTAAACAGAAGATCTTTCCAACTGTATTATCTCGAACTTAAAGTTGACTACAGATAGACAAATACGGAGCGAAATTTGCTCCTAAATTTCTAAAATTTAAAATGCGAGTCACAATTTTCGATTTTGAAGATATTTTTTAATATACTGCATAGGCACAATATAAAACCTTTCCTAACCTTCTATAGTAAGCAAGAATAAAATTACTAAATCCGCGATGTTTCTTTTAATGTTCCTAAATATACTTATAAAAGATAATTTTGCAATTGTATTTATACTTTAATACCCTATATTTCTTTTATTAGATATAATATATGATATGCAATAATTTCTTAAATTTATTATAATTATTTGCAATTGTTATTAGGTAAAATAACCTAATACCATTAAAAATTTAATATTTGTAAATAAATTTATATTAATAAAATATCCTTCCTTTTTGTTCGGTGACTTCAAAAAAGTTTAAGCTAAGTCCGTGGATAAAGCTCTTTTCCACAATCTAATATAAAAATTGGTTATATTACACTGTTATTTACATAATTATAAATACCTAATTTCAATATAATATATCAGGTCTGTGGTATTTAGCCTTTAAATAAAATAAAACATAATTCCATCTAGAATCGATTGAAGTATATAATATAATAGCTGATGCTTCTGGGTACACAATTTTGCTTCTTTTATGAGACAAGAAATATAGCAGAATTTTCTTACATTATACGAAATGAAAGGTGAACTTACGATATGATGTTGGAATAATCTGTACTCCTCACTTTTATAGAAGCCCACCCTCTTACTGATAAGAGAAATGTAACTTTGGCTTTAAAGAAGACTGTACCAAACTGCACTCGCGAGGAACGGGCTGCTGATAAAGTTATCCGAGAGGTATAAAACCAGGAGGTAAGTTTCTCCAGCGAGTTATAGGGTGATATTGAGCCGAGTTTGTACAAGAGAGAGGTAGAGGGGCTTTGACAGGCTAACCCTGGAGAGAGGTTAATGTTGAGGGGCTGGAATCAATGCAACCACCCCCCACCCCATCTCCTTCCTTTCCATACTTCCTCTTCTCTAACCTTGTAATATATTGTCTCTATTTAATAACCGCTTCTACCGCACCCTGGTAATATACCCATGGTACTGAACAATGATGAAATTATAAAACAAGTTCTTCCATGTTATTTTTTTGATGGCTTAAATCAATTAAATACGTATTTCTTCTATGTGAATTCACTTGTTGCTCCCTAAATTGCTGTTACTGTTCTTTGAAGGAGGAAGTAGTGGGCCTCTTGTGTTATTTTTCTTATCGTAGATGTGTAGTTAACCCTCCTGCCTCAAGCAAAGTAAAAGTTTATTTTGCGCGAACGTAAAAAATATTATAATACAGGTGTTGTCAACCCATAGAAGCCTGCGATCACTTATCCTTTACCATATATTACTTCTTGACCATTCTCCCCAAACCTTCCTCTCCTTCTGCTCTTTCCCTCTGTGTCCCTACTTCTCAAAACATTGCTTCTCCTCAGAAGTTCCTTTCTGTTTCACGTTTTTTTTTCTTCTTAGTGTTATTCTAAGGCTGTATCTCGTCCTTTAGAAGTCTGTTTTATGAGGATAGCTTCCAGACCTATCCTTTTCGATCTGGACTGAAACTGCGTACCAAGTCTTTCAGGAGTTGCCTGCCCAATTGGTACACATAATCTTCACAAGTATCCTCAATATTCAATAATTTTAATTCTTTTTTTAAATAACTTTATTAAAATTTACAACTGTATTTAGTAAATATGGTCTTAGTTAAAATGGAGTGTTACAGGCGTGTAGAGCAACTACTGGGAGCACTATAATGACATTTTATATTAGCTGGTCTCGTGGCCATCTTCTTTTCAGGCGCCTCGGAGGATTGTCAGGAATGGAAGAGGATGCAAGGTTAGAAACTAGGAGGTTTGAGTGGTTAGTGAGTTTGTAGTGAAAGGAGTGATATCAGGTTCGGGCTAGATCGGTTACATAGGGAACATTAAGATCTTTATGTATGATTTTATTTGTGACAAAGTAAGGAGCATTGAGGATTTTACGAAGGAGTGTATTGGATTGTAAGGATTGAATACGAGAGGAATTCGAAGGTTTAGTGAAGCCCCAAAGTTTAACTCCATATTGAGTATTCGGAGTCCAGATTGGTCTTATTACAGTCATGTAGATCAGTCTTTTGTCATGTGTTGATTTTAATTTAAGAATATTAAATATGATATAATAAATTTAATTAAATATGCTATTTTTTAATTTTGATCAAGGTTTATTCCCAGTTGATTTACGTTCAATAGCAATTCGTAAAGGATATTTTAAAATGAAAATTTACATATTAAAATAAAATAAAAAAATCTATCAAGAATATTTTAAAAAATTGAGGTAATGTTTTTTACATTATGTTTGATATTTCGTAATTTTTATACTATTTCTGTTTTTACTATATTATGTGCGTTGGTTCAG
This sequence comes from Halyomorpha halys, assembly GCF_000696795.3. Taxonomy (NCBI): domain Eukaryota; kingdom Metazoa; phylum Arthropoda; class Insecta; order Hemiptera; family Pentatomidae; genus Halyomorpha; species Halyomorpha halys. The sequence continues at coordinate 93,243 of NW_027111978.1, read as the reverse complement.
TGTACGTCCTTGTAGTATGAACAAGCACATATTTATTTTTGTTGTAGGAGTTGTATACCTTGATCAGAAAAAATATGAAAGTAACTAAATTCAACTAAATTTGTAATTTTATATTCCGAATATATATTTCCAATTTTTAAATAAATATTCCGGTTTCTTGGGTGTTGTGATACTCATATTAAATGATAGTATGATCCGTACGTATCAGCATTATTTTTTGAGTAAGTAGATAAGTAATATACCTACTTAATTATATAGCGAATAACAAAATACATTAACATTGTTGGAGAATGTATAACATTAAGTATGTTCAAACACGATTATATCCTATTAGATTATATACCTTTACAAATAATGGATAAAGTATTTATTATCAACATAACTTTAGAAATACGTCATAAAGCATTTATTGCGGAGGAAAAAAAATATTATCTGTTAACAATGTTAGCAGAGTTTTTAGAAACACTGCCTTTATATGTGTTAAGGAATTAAATATTAATTTGAAAACCAAGCGAACATGAACAAACAGAATCTTGAACAAAGGGGGCAATAAATGTTTATGATATTCAAATCCTCCGATTCGGCCGAATAATTTAGTATACTGTAATAACTTGGCTTTCTAACGGGATCGTAGACAAAAACTAATCACATACAAAAAACTTTCTGACGAAGGACCAATGTAATGTGCTCGGCAAAACAAAAACAGATGTTACGACCTAAGCCTGGAGACAGGACAGAGAGAAGAAAACAGATGACGACTACGGGGGAAACAAAACAGTTGACTGGACGGGATCCCCTTCCCTCACTTGGTTAACCTTTAATCGAATCTCCCCCCCTCCCTATTCCTCCCTTATTCTCCAACTATTCTACAAACATCCCTTACTGTTGAAAACAACTTCATAATAGTTCTCACTACGGCTGTTATGAAATTTCTTAAGGGAGGATATTTCGATATTATTGGCATCTAAAATATGAAGCAATCTAATAATAATAATATTTATTTAGTTTGGGACATATACCTTGAAAATAACATAGTTGGCATTAATTAGAATCTTATATAAAATAGAAATTAAATAAAATTACAAAAATAATGAAACATAAAATATCTTTAGTAACGAAAATTTGGAAAATGAAATTAGACAATAACAATTAAAAATAAAGTTAAAAGGGAAAAAATTATCTTATCATAAATTATAAACTTCTAATAAAAAAAAATGAAATAAAGATGATTTACTAGGAAGAGCTATTTATGTTTATATATATATTTATACAAGTTTTACATGAGAAGTAGAAACATCAGATATAAAAAAAATATAATAAAAAGGCAACAAGAATTAAATCTCATAACAAACCCTTATAATTTATGATTTGTATCTTTTAAATAAAGACGAAGAATAAAAAAAAAAATTGAAATAATAATGGGTGGGGACGACTTCTCCCTGAAAGTATTTACATACAATTAGAATCTTCTCCTGGTAACCACGAAACTGACAAACAGAACCTTTCCCTTGCCTATTCCCAAATCGTTAATTTAATAGGACACCCATATCCCCCTCCCCTCGAAAACTCCTTATTTTATTAATTTATTGTGCTTCTGCCTTTTCTACGTTCTTTCTAGTTTCTAATTTTTTTTTACATTTGCTATTTTCTAATTTTATTCTACAAACCTTTTATTACATTTTTACTAACAATTGAACTATTTATCAATTATTATTTATCTAATATAACTAATCAATTATCAAACTACAGTAACAATTCGATTATCTAAACGGACTTCCATATCAAGCATTTCCACCCAGTTGAGAAGTATCTTTGGATTCTCGGACCTGCCATCCAGCTTGGAATGTTGTTTCCTCTCACTTTAACGAAATATTTGTTTGAGTGTAAGTTCTCTCTGTATTTTAAAAATATTTCTTTGTTTTCCCTCACTCTCACTTTTCTCTTTTCCCTTTTTCCTT
>NW_027111978.1:87689-91090 GCF_000696795.3 Halyomorpha halys | reverse complement strand
ATTTTTCATTATTTTAGACATTAATTAATTATTTATTACATTTATTCTATTATTCATCATTTAAGTTTTCTTCCGCACCTTTCGTTATATTTATCTCTATATTTACCTGAACACTGTTTTTAATTTATCATTTTGTTTGTATAATTCTTACCTCTATAATATTATATTTTATCTTCTGTTATTATCAAATTACCACTATCTACCTAATTTATTGTTATGTATTTTCTAATTTGTTTATTATTATTCCGCCTCTGAATTAAGGTTGTTATCTCGTTTTGTTTTTTCTGCCCTAGAAAAACAGAACGAGATACCTGAAATTCATGTCAGAACAAATATTTAAGTTTCATTTATTTGGGTATTTTTACTGGCCTCAACCTTGACTTCCGTATCCTCAAATAATTTTAGTATTTTGTTTATACCTTAATAGTATTTTTTTTAGATGCATATTTTTTTTATTTATAGCACAGTAATAAATAATAAATAAATGATTACCTTATATCTTGGGGAGAACAAAATCATTAAATAATTGATTTTATTTTACTTTGTCGTCAAAATATCGTCTTACTGTACGTTTTACTAGAAAAAGTTATGCTGGAACTAACAGCCGTAATTATAGCAAGATTTACGTTATTAAGTTCTGAAAATTTTAAATGAAGTTAGTCCAGGATGATTTTACTTCTATCACAGATTTTTTCTCCCCTGCAGCTGAAAGAGTAGAGAAGAGGAATTTATTGGGTCCCTTTACTATCGGCAATGAGGTGTGGAAGTATCTGAGAGGTGTTGGAAAGGAATTTCTGACATTCTTTTATTTTCGGACGTGTTATAGACTTGAGAAGTGTCCAATCTCTGTCAGTGTTCCGTGCTTCGTCAGTGTATAAGGCAATTAGCTTGCTTGATAGGAGCTTATCATAAGTGTTAATCGTGGATCTACTGATGACAAAAGTTTTATTACTTTGTTTATAGACTTTGTTTGACGATGTGTTGATAGATTACGGGTAAATTTATGACACGGCTTAATTTAGTTTATGAAATTATGACAGCTTCGGAAAAACATAAAACGATTTGATGATTCCGATAATTTAGAACAATTTTTTTAAAGCTAATTTATTATAAATCATTTGTTCTACAATTATAATTGTAATTATTGTGATACAATAGTAGCTCTTGAATAGTTAGTTTATTTAGGATTTTGTGTATGTAATGCAGGTTAAGGAACAACGGATTATCTAACAGTTCTTTTGTTAGACATATATGTTTTTCTTGTGCTATTTTATCTTAAACCAAGTATTATATAAGGCATTCGTAACAACTTTCAGTACATTGAAATACACATATATACAAAGAAAGTAATGGTATCGATGCGGTCGAGTTTCCGTAGTAAAGCGGGATTCAGTTTAAGTGTGAAACCGTGGACAGATGACTGCCCGGTCTGTAATTCCTATGAAAAGGAAGATAACTTTCACTTCTTTAGAGCCTGTTCCAAGTATAGTAAAACACAAAATAAAATATTTTGGGCAGGAGACCTGCAACAATTATTCACTTTGTTAAAAGGATACAATTGGATAGCTCTTAGCAATTATGCACGCTGGCCTACGCAGGAAAGAGCTCAGTTGGTTAGTATTTGAGTAACGCAAAGTTGTAACAATTGCCTTGTTGTTTTAACATAAACATTGTATTGCTATTTTAAACTATTGACTAGTTAAAATCATTGTTTTTACAACGTATTTTTTAAAAATTATTATTATTTATATGATTTTAGTTAAAATTCCCCAAAGAATTCGACGGTTGTTTTTCCATTTTCTGTATATGTTTTATAAATGTTTGTATGGATCTATTTTTTTTAAATAAACGTAAATTAATAAATAAATAATAATATAAATAAAATAATTTAACAAGTTGAGTGAAAATTTTGTTTTAGTTTCTTTAATTTTATAACATAACATTTTTGGAATACTTAAAGAATAAGACGTTTTTCTAAATATTTCTACTTACTGTCTGAATCTTTTATTTTAATCTGATGTGTTGAACAGTATCCTCTACAATAATCTAGTCAGTAATCCTACCAGCAAGTCCACTTATCTGACATCTACCCTTCACCTCACCGAACTGCTGCATTTGATAAATAATTTTTTACCCGAACTGGATATCTCTGGAACTCCATTCTCTCTAACATACGCCTTGTAGCAACCCTTCCCTCGTTTAAAACCCTTCTATTTAACTACCTTTTACTTCACCTATCTAATCCTATATTATAATTGTACAGATATTTTTTAACTATTTTTTATTTGTTTTTTATGTATTTAGTCAGTTAGTTTTTTAATTAATTATCTGGGTTTAAAATTATATATACAATTTTAATATAAGTTATAATTAAGTATGACCACACTGTTTTTTGATATTGTAAAATTAAAATTACCTTTGTAATTGTTCTAATTAGACCTAATCCCAGAATAATAAACTATTTTTGTTTTCATTTTCATTTTATTTTAAGTTACTATACGGCACCGATTTTGACTCAAGAATGCTAAAGTTCTTTATGTGAAGGATACTCTTAGCACTCGACCGATACACCTTCAGCTCTTGAATTGATTGAATCGGCGATTAAAAATTAATTATATATTAAATATGTTATATCTCCTATGTTTCTATCGTTAATGCTTAAAGCATAATATTTCTTTTATTATTTATCGTTTTATCTTGTTGATTTAAAATTAAAAAAAAAAAAGGGATATAAAATAAATTGTTTTGTACTCATTTAAATATGTTGTTATTGTAAGCATTTTTTTGTTAATACGACCACATTTGTTTACGTGACGTCTGATTTTGCCCGAACAATAAACACCACTAATACTGCTCCTACATCTAGCACTGCTTCGACAACATCGTACTGTCCAATTCTAGTCGTTGTTGATGACTACTCTGAGGGTACCAGCCGCTGCTCTTCAAGACAAAAATATATAATATATCTTATTAATTATTACTCATAAAAATTATCTTATTCATAACCCAGTTTTTATTTGTTTTAAATTTTTCTAGTTTCTTTAGTATAATTTTATGAACTTTGTAAACATGATTTCATTTTTTTTTCTCAGAAATGGATGTTTATGTTTTGTTTATATACGTAATAATTTTTGTATAATATTATTTATATATAAGAAGCTCCTACAGCTATTATTAATATATACTACGGTATATAACAGTATGTTATTCTTAAATACTACTCTAAATAGATTTATTGGAAGATTATTGATTGACCGTGTGCAAAGATGAAAGGAATATGGTCCGGGTGCGGTAAAAAAAAAAAACTCAAATAGTAGAATTATACTATTTTAATGAGCCAACGTTTCGCCCCAGTTGTTTTATTTTTTTTTTTTAATATTAATGTTTTTATTTATTTATTA
>NW_027111978.1:79155-86972 GCF_000696795.3 Halyomorpha halys | reverse complement strand
TGGGGCGAAACGTTGGCTCATTAAAATAGTATATTTCTACTATTTTTGACCGCACCCGGACCATATTCCTTTCAAATAGATTTATGTAAGGATGAGAGGTTCGATTATTGTAGATGATACTGTTCTACGGATCAGATTAAAAAAAAGTTTGGAATAGCAACTTGATCCAATACGAACGTGATAGGGATTCGAATAAATAAAAATGGAATAAACAAGTTGGAAAAAATATACTCTAACGAATAGTATGAATCGAAACAACTTGGATTATACTCATCCTTTGAGACAGACCAACATAAACCGTGTTAGCTAAATGATTATTCTGCATTTACTTCTACAAGAACCTTTCCCATGAATATGCATAATACGAACCTACCGTGTATGCAGATATTGTTTTTGCTTATAAATAAACAAAAACTTTGCAAGGGGGTCTGGAAAGTTATCTTGCAAACATCGCCTTGTATGAATCTAATCAACTTAGTACATATTTCACATAAAATAGGACATGAACTCAAAAATATTTAATCGAATTGGGAAAAGAGTTATTAGCATGACTGAATACGACATGTCTTATGAAATACATTTCATTTATTGTTAATGCAAATAAATTATTAGATTTACTCTCATTATTTCTTCAATTCGCCCAGTTTCAGCTGGAGAATCTCTTGGAATAATACTGACTCTATTATCATATCTTATGCGTATTGCCAAGAAATTAGCTGCTAACTTTTTTTTTTAATATTTATTTATTGCTATTTACAACTGTACATTATAATACGTTTAGTAAATCTGATCTAAGTTAATTGGAGTATTACAGGCGTGTAGAGAAACTACCCATTGTTGGCACACTAATGACATTTTACATTAGCTGGTCTCGTGGCCATCTTCTTTTCAGGCGCCTCGGAGGATTGTCAGGAGTGGAGGAGGATGCAAGGTTAGAAACTATGGGGTTTGAGTGGTTAGGGAATTTATAATGGAAGGAGTGATATCTGGTTCGAGCTAGATCGGTTACATAGGGAACATTAAGGTCTTTATTTATGATTTTATTTGTGACAAAGTAAGGAGGATTGTAAGGATTTTACGAAGGATTTAGCTGCTACCTAATTCTTTTGGTTCTTTAGTAAAATTAGAGCATGTATTCAAAAAATAGATATAGCTGGCTGAAAAAAGATTAGACAGATTTATACTTTGTACACATAGTACATAAAAACATGAGGGTATAAAATAAATTAAAATAATTTTTTATATCCCAACTCTTATAAGAAAATTCGTTAATCACTTCAAGATTTTATCTTAGAATCTCTCATATACCAGCTGTCAAATAATAAAGCGATGAAAAATGGTTGGACACATGGAGCTGACAAGTATTTATGGAAAGGAAACACAATGTATTAGATGTTATTTGAAGATTGAGGTGAAACCCACCTTAGAATAATGGAGTTAAACTTTTCTTAAACAATGTTCGCTTTATTCCCGAGGTTCGAATATTGTTCCAAATAATTCAACAGTGTTGCAATAAAAAAAAAATCTGCAGAGGTGCGAGTAAGATACAACTTTCACTTACCACTACTACTATGAGTTGAATCTTCGCTCTTTGTAGAACAGATATTTCCATTTTGGAAATGACCATTTTTCAACCAAATATCTGTATCATTATTTCTTTAATATAAAATATAAATAATACTCTAAGTATATTCAATTTTTATCTTTGGGATGGGTGTCAAAGAACTCTTGGACCGCAATTTCAACTTCCGCAAAATTATCAATTTATTTTCCGTTGAAGGAAATGGGCCTTGGATCAAAACAAGTGGTAATCCGATAGTTCGAGGTCTGGACTAAGTGGTGGATGAGACAGGAGGAGTTCGAACCCATGGAGTTATTTAATTTTTTCAAATTTTTTGGTTCAACGGGCAGTGTGAGGACAAGCATTATCTTGTTATTCGCAGTAGAGTTGAAAATTCAGAGAGCATCCATGAGGAACAAATTCATGATGAATAACACGTTCAAAATCCAAAAAACCGCAAAGCATGAATATTTTTTTTTTAAATTGCCCCTAGCAGCAATCGGAAAAGCAGTTTGACCGCGATTTAGCCATTGCTGATGGGTATTCGGATTTTGCCAGTAAAGCCACTTTTCTTCACATGTCACAATCTTCTGTTAAAATCTTATACCAGAAAGGTTTTCAATAAATTTTCACAAATTTCTAACTGCTTATCTAATTGCTGAGGAGTAAGTTCGTTAGGGACCAGATTACTTCCGCATGGAGAGTAGATGGCGAATAACAGTATCTTTCGACACATTACACTCCCAGGCAAGTTCGCAAGTACTTGTTGGATTTGACTCAACAGCTTCCAAGGTCGTATCTCCACTGCTAAATTTTTCAAACCAACGGCGCGCAGTACGCTGGTCAAGGACACCTTCCCCTTCATATTTAATCATTTCACGAGTTGCTTCAGCGGCTGTGAATTTGTTTTCCCAGTGATGTCTTAAAATTACGAGAATTTCGTAGGACACTGTAATATATCTTTGAAACAAATAACTAAACTGAGGCTTTTTTTGAAGAAGTCGAATGGAATTAAACAATTATTAAGTATTGGTTAGTATTAAATAGTACCAAAATATTTACAGTACTTTTAAATCTTGAATTTGATAAGACAGTCATTTTTTTTTTTTTATACACACCATCATTACCTGTAGTAATACTTCCACGCAATAATTTTTCAAATGAGCCATTCAGTTGACCTTGACTATATGTTAACTATGTTTAATATTATTTCTCGTTGCAAAAGTTATTTTTTTGAAAAAGTAAGGCAATCATATATATTTAACCGTTTACTAATATTTACATTCTGTTTATTGAGATTTACATTTAACCGTCTATTGAGAGCTAAAATGTTATAGAACTAGTTTTAAATACTAAGAATGATTTCTAGTGTTATTCGTTCTGTTGATTAATAGGCTCAAATATAGGTGAAATTAAAAGACTAACTATTTAATAACTATAATGGTATGAATGCATTTGTAACATTGATGAACGATTGACGACATTGACGAGTCACTTTTTAATTAATATATTCTACATAAAATTTGTTTATTTATTTTTTTTTTTTTGCACTATTTTTTTTTTTGTAGTATTTCTTTGTCGTTGATAAATTTATATATATATATATATATTTTTTTTTTAAACATAAACAAATTAAATATATACAATAAAAATGGATGTATATATGCAGGCAAATATTGATCTTGGTTTGCCAGAGTGGCATGATAAATTTATAACTGCTTATGATGAATATTTATTATCATCCAAACATTGTGCATTTCTGGGTATGTATTAGCGGCGCATGCTTAGTAATGACTGTAATATGTCCAAATGGCAATAATATGATCCAATAGCAATATTAGAACAATGGATTATTGTTAACAACTTCTGTTCTGCAATCTTAACCATATAGCTGGTCCTGATGAAATTTCAAAAAAAAAAAAACCTGACCAGCTAGTATGAGCCAATTAGAAGCATTAATGTCCTATGGGGACGGTGGAACGTAAAAATGTGTAAAAATTAAACAAATCAAAAGTCGTTTTTAGTAAAGTAGGCAAAAAAAATTTTGATTACGAAAAATCAAGCCGGCGAGTTGGCAGGTAGCGTAAAATATTTTTAGTACTATATGAAAATATATATTTAAGAGTTTTTGAGGACACTAAGAATAAATTTGACTTGCTGTTCCTTAAATTGTTTTTGGCCTATTAGAAAGCGATTTTCTACTATTTTTTCCCCTATTTCTTGATGTTAAGTATATGTAGAATCACTACTTTTTTAAACAAAATACTAAAAAAAATATATAGGTGTCAATAGTATTCGGAAATATACAATTAAAATCATAAATAAATTAAATTCGGACTTAAATTAGTTCAGAAATATGTCAATACTTTTGCTTCGTATCTATTCCTAATACTTATGATTCCGAAAATTGAATTAAAAAAATTTATTCTTCAAAATCAGTAAGAGCTGTTTACTCTAAAGTTATAAATTAAAGTTGACAGGTAGATTTGAAATATAAATTTTTGAATGGCGTTATATTGTGTGGGATTATACGACAACGCCAATAAATCTTGCCTTTACATCAGATGTTTTTATTCTAGACATCTTTGTTAGATGTTTTATGGACTGCATGGTCCATAACTGTCCCCAAAAGTAATAATGTATAATAAAAAATTATAGATTTATCAAAAATGCAACAATTCCAGAAGAGTTTAAATAATAAGGATGTGGATTTATGAGCAATTAAATTACGTGTTTTTACCACCTGTACATTTTCACGAGATCTCATAATAATTTAAAATAGTTTTTAAAAATTTAACTTTTGTACCTGATTAACTATTTAAAACCTAAAGGTTGAAAGTCACATTAAACTGTCAGTCAAAAGTTTGGGGTCACTAAGCTAAAATATTTTTCACATGACTCTTATTGAATACAATAAAATTAAATAAAATGATAAGGGTTTCGAGGGCCAGATTAAAAATATAAAATTGAAATTTCACTGGTGCGGTGGAATTCACACAAATCAATTTGCCAGACCCCCAAAATTGCTTCATTTATTTAATTATAAATCAAACTATGTCGTTGAGCTTGTGATAGTTCGTTCATTCTAAATAGTTTATATTTTAAAAAAATTATAAATTAATGATTAATGACTAAAATCTACGAATAAATTTTATCCACTTTTTATTTGACATTTTCATAATTTGACATATTGAATGGAAAATGATTAACACAATGGATAAAAAAGTTTATATATTATCTCTAAGTGTATATACAAACAAGATATACTAAACCACCCCCTTTCCACTCACCTCATAAAAAAAAAAAAATTACAATATTTTATCTGTGTGCACTGTTTACTCAACATTCTTACCTATTAATCGGCTTTAATATAATCTTTGGGACTTATGTGTTCAACTTTTATGGTTAACTTTATAATTATATTTTGTTTTGATAATTCCTTATTTACTGCTACTTTTTTTATTGGGCCTTCATTCCTTGCTTTTGCTTAATTAGTGTTGAAGTATTTGAAGAGTTACCAATAATCATTGAATGAATTGAGGAAGAATACACCGGAGGTTCATAGACTGTGGTAGTTAGAAGATGTTGACTGATTCTATGGCTTGGATGATGTATCATTTGTCTAGGCTTCATTCCACAGGTGATGCCCCACATACTTGGATGTTACAGAAATCATCTTGAATCAATCTAATGACAAATTATTTTGGGCAATTTATGACACATGCCAATGTTTTTATATAAAAATTACTTATTTCTAAATGTATTTTCGCCATAATTTAAGTTTGTGTTTATATTGCCATTTATAGGAAGATATTCAAGGATATTTAAGTATTTACTCTATTTAGAAAAACCAATTTATGCTATAACCATTAAAATATGACCAAAATAATTAATGTAAATGTTAATTAGATTTTAAACATATTACACAAATTTGACTGTGAATATCAATCGAGAAATTTCTTTAGAACTACATAATAGTCTTAAACATTAGACTCTTACTGAAATTTTATCCATAATAAAATTTAAAGAGTCGATCCGGAAAAAACATTTTTGATATAATACCATAGAAATAAATCGTTGAATAGCATAAACAAATTAGTTATAAAAACAAATTCATAATTTTACCTGAATCTAATTTATTAAATGTTTACTTTACGATTTAATATTTCGAATAGATGTGTGAAAATAAACATACTGTATCAAGAGGTATGATTACTTATGACTTCTGTTATTCTCTTGGGATTCGCTTGAAAAATTGATGTTTTGTAAATAATTTAGTTATATATTTTTTATGAGACCTTACTTGTTATTTTAATTTGGCCTATTTCCATCTAAATAGGCGAATTGCACAATATCCGAATTGCACAATAGGCGAATTGCACAATAGCCGAATGCACAATAGGCGAATTGCACACTACTATGCTTCAGTAATGAAAAAGCAAAAAAGGTCCTTGATTACATTGCCCCTTCACTTATTGGTGACACCATTCTGCATGACCTGACTGTGTTGACGGACAATTAGTGCATATCTATGCCTATTGTATTTAGTATATCTAAACTAAGGATCAGCATATAATTTCCCAGATTTATAATTTGTATTCATCATTAAACAAATAACAATCTTTGAAATGTTGGATTTTTTAACCAGTGCTTAATTTGGATAAGTAGAATAAAACACTAAATAATATAATATAATAATAATCTATTGACTCTTGCCTTAAGGTCATAACTATAAAGACATTAGACATTAATATTTTTGTTCTAGAACGTTTTAAGAATACTGTGTGTCCCCTCTTTTTCTTTTTTAAATGAGCATTTCCACGATTGCGTTTAACAAATTATTTTCATTTCTAATTAATTATTGAAAATCATCAACTAAATAAATAAATATTTTAATATTATTTTGTTTATTTGCCTAATAGGTCTTATCATTATTGGGTGAGTCATGAGTTTTTTATTTATTTGTATTATTAAATTGTGGAAATGCTTATTTTTAAACGTTTAAATTAAATCATAGAAACTGAGAATGAAGACAAAGTATCCTTGTAGGATCCACAAAAAAATATATATGAATTAAGGAATATTGTTTTTTTTTTTTTTTTTTAATTTTTGGTCATATGGAAGGAAAAGAGATTTACGAAATTTGTAAAATAATCAGAAGGTGGAACAAACTACTAATGGCTATTTTTGTATGCTTCCGTGTACCTATATATTTTTTCATATTTCTTTTTTTCTCTATTTTCTGTATTTAATGTTTAATATGTTATGTATTAACATCACAACCAATCCTAACGCTATCCTCACCACGCATGACACATGCGTACCCTCACTTGATAATAACCTGTTAATTGCATTCCAAACTTTCCAATCCCATATCAAAACCCTCGAAGAATGGTGTAAAAACTAGAGAATTAAAATTAATACAATCGCCTTTAACCTTTGTCGTAAACCTGTGAACTGCCTTACAGTTCCTTATAATCCTCTAAAACATTCCACTTGTTTCTGTTTATTAGATCTAAATCTTGACGACTTACTTGAAATCCTCATAAAAATACAGGAAAGAGCTCGTGGATTCCATCTATTACAACTCTAACTAGACCATCAGTCCAAGATTCCAATCTATTACAAAACACTGATCTACATGACTATAATAATGCCTATTTTGACGCGCGGAGTTGTGCTAGCGGACTCTACTAAACCACCGAATTCCTCCTGTACCCAATCCTTACAATCCAAAATCTTCAATGCTCCTTACATTGTTTCAATTAAAGTACCTTAATGTTCAATATGTAGCCGATCTATCCCGAATCAGATAAAAATCCTTCCATCCTAAACTCTTTAACCACCCAGATCCACTAGTTTCAAACCTTCCTTCTTCCATCCCTGATATTTCTCCGAGGCACCTGAAGAAAATATGTTCTAATAATATCTTCTAATTTAGAAATTTTATTGGAGTTCTAGCAATGGTTAGTTTCTCTTAATGTTTGTATAATGCCATTTAAACTAATATGAAATTTACTAGGTTTATTTTCATTGTAATTCAGTTTAAATTTCAATAAATCAAAAGGAAAATATATTTATTGGAAAATTATTGATTGACCGTGTGTAAAGATGAAAGGAATATGGTCCGGGTGAGGTCAAAAAAACTCAAATAGTAGAATTATACTATTTTAATGAGCCAACGTTTCGCCCCACGTTGCAGGGCTTCGCCAGGGCTAAAAAAGATACAAACACATACAAGGAAAACCATTTTTTT
>NW_027111978.1:71611-78525 GCF_000696795.3 Halyomorpha halys | reverse complement strand
AATTTTTCTTATTATATCTTACTTTTTTACATTTTATACCCCTGTTATTTTACACTTATGTTTTTGTTTTCCTTATGTAACTATGTGTTTGTATCTTTTTTAGCCCTGTCGAAGCCCTGCAACGTGGGGCGAAACGTTGGCTCATTAAAATAATATAATTCTACTATTTGAGTTTTTTTGACCGCACCCGGACCATATTCCTTTCATCGAAAATATATTTATGTTTTATTTTCATACTATTTTAAATATGTATACATTGTGTACTATTTTGCCTATACTATCTTCCTATATGATCCTACTATATATATTTTTTCTATTACTACACTTGAATCATGTTCTGTTTAGTCCAGATTAATGCCTTTTATATATAACGAAACGTTGAAGCTAATCTCAAAACATTCTCGCGAGATTCATATTTGTATTCAAATAAAACTTATTCAAATAATTTGCTTGAAATCTGTGTAATTAATTATAAAGCGTAATAATAAAAGGAAAGGCATATATTTTCTGATCCAGCATTTAGACTAGTCGGCTGAGGTAGTTGCGGAGGTCGACTTGGAAGAGGTAAATAAGAAAGGGGCTTAGAGACAAATGGAGATAGATTAACTCTTTCTGCCACCGGTCGTGTGTGAGATTTTATTAGCTTATCTGCAATTTACACCTCTCCTTTTCCATACAATAATTTACTAGTGCCTAATTTTTAATTTTTTTTGTATTCATTAAAATTAATTATCCTAAAATCAGATATTTTTCTAATTGAAAAAAAAAATTGAAAATCAGTAGTTTTTTAAAATTTTAACTAGCTCTTATTTTAGCTTTTAACAGTCAACTATTGGCACAATTATAAATTAAATAAAATCAACATTTAATAAATACGTTTTTCGTTACTAAGTAACCTACGTTTCGAGAAATGTATAACCTATGTGGTTTTATTGTTTGCTTTTTTGTTAGGGTGCATTTTTTAATTATTTAACATTAACCAAAATGATTGAGAAATAAACCATTTAGACCGCATTAAACCCAAATCATCTGATTTAAAACTATATAATATTTTTTTTTTAATTTTCTCTCTGTCTTCTCCCCTCTCTCTCTTTCTATCCTTCTCTCCTCACTCTTTCTCTCTCCTTCTTTCCTCACTCTTTCTCTCTCCTCTCTCTCTATTTATATATTACAATTATTTCAAGTCGATTAAAAAATAATATTAATGCCGTATTATTCTTTTGTTTGTATATATTTTAAGAGAGTTTTTTTTAAATTTATTTTTTTTATTTTAGTATGTATGAGATCATTCATCACTATTACCTATTGCCCACAACTGTATGGGAGATTGTAATATCTATCAATAAATAATCTATTCATTTTTGTAATGTCATATTACTTATTAAAATGTTTTAACCATAGCATGTTCCTGTGGACTTGATTTCTTGGTATGTTAAATGATAGTATCTGTTTTTTTACTAGGTAATTTTTATACCTTAAGTAATATTATTCATATTCATTTTTAAAAACATATGTAACTGTTAAAATTATGAACTAAGAAGATATAGATGAAACGTAGCTAATAAACATAATGTTTTTCTGGTGATTAAAAGCAAATTAATTTTAAAATTTTTTAGTCTTGCCAAATATGAATTAAAAATCTCTGTGTTTATGTTGTTTTTAACGTAATACTTAAAAAAATTATCTTGAGTATGATTTATATATTTCGGATATAAAATCACCGAGAAAATAATTAAGTAGTAAAAAAACCGGTGGAATTACCAATAACTTTTTAAATCAGCATGTCATGTCCACCGGAACCGGATAAACCCAATATAAGCACTAAAATTCTTAACGTAAAAAACATTTAAATTGTAACATGACGTTAATATCAATATTTTTTTAAACCACTTGAAATAAATGTGAAATTTTGATTTGTGAATGCATAATTAATTAGCAAGGAAATATAAATAAAATGACTATCGTAACATTGATTATTTTATGTAGAGAGAGAGAAATACTTTATTTATCTATGCTGGCTAAATACATCAGGTTGCTATCTCACACAGCATACTTATATATGTCCGATTACACATATATAAATTACACATACATGGTATAATCAGATAAAAAGAGATACAATAAACAATTTTTTTCCCCTATAGTTTCCTTTTACAATCAATTTCGGTCTGTACAACACATACAAATGTTTCAATTCATTCCTATTTTTCTTTCTCATTTCTGCTCCTCCAATTTCATCATTTCACAATTTTTTAATTCACCCGATCAACAAATTCGCTCTCAAATTCAATATTAGAAGGCAATGTGAGATCAGACCATCATTCATAGTCACAGCAGTAGATCAGTTTACCAAGAACAAACAAATAGATACATTTTACTAGAATAAGACTAACACATAGATTAAAAGGAAAATATAATAAAAAACCGGTTACAGGAAACACTTGAATGGATAAGAAGTTTAAAAAAACAAAAAAAAATATTACTAATAAAATAAAATAATTTAATGAATAAATACGTTAAAACACACACATAGAGAGGTCAATATATTAAAATAAATAATATAAAATATTATTATATTAAAACATAAGTTTTTACAATAATACCTTACACCACCTCTACTAATAAGTAGTATTAATCTTACTCTTCGGTTTTCATTCTTCCACGATTCGATAGTTCTATTCCAGTTTTCATCTAAGGTTAAAATGGCTAGTCCCTCCTTTTCTCTCTCTCATTCATGAACCCCACTTTGTGTGGGTAGCTATCCTTAATCCTTAATGGCTAACAAATCAAGATAATGCTAGATAAAACTTAACGCAAAGTTGTTTACGAAAGGAGTGCGACAAAACGTTTACTTCATCTATCCGTTACGTGACTTGAATAAACATATCCGTCTGGCATTATCCATTTTCGTTCGATGTTTGCAATCCAAAGGGAACCAATTTCGAGAGAACAATCTCTATCCTCGGAGGGTGTGCTAGAACTGCTAAATCGAAAATATCGTCCAGAGCTCTATATTTATAGGCCTTCTGTATATATGGTGTTAAATTAGTTATTTGCAAATATAACATTTGTTTTATCTTTTTTTTTTTTGTAATATATTCAAATTACTAGGTTAATTAATATTGTTTTAATTCACATATCCACAACAAGAAACATGTATTTTTAATGTTTATTGAAATACAGTTTTACTTAAACTAATTTTAAATTAAAAAGATCAATCTTACTAACAAAGGCCCTATCCTATTGTTACCGCTATAATATAATTACGTTGTAAATAATTGTAAATAGTATTTTTAGTATTTAGTTTTATAGTTTTAGTTATACAGTTTTATTAGTATTTAATTTAGTTACATTTATTTTTATTTGTATTGTTTTATTTAGATTTAGTTAATTGAAAAGAAAAATGTGTAAAATTATATTTGTTTGTAATAATGAGTAATAGAGACAGTTGCTTGGGGTGATCATTGTTGCGTCACCTAGCAACGGACCGACCATCTTAGTTTTTTTGGAACAATTTCGGCTAATTAGTGGTCCTGGTAGCGTCTAAGCAGCCCTGTCTGCGTTTATAGTTTTATAGTTTGGACATTTTTAGTGAGTTAGTGAGTCATTAAAGTTCGGAACCAGACCTTTTCTGCGTTTCTGGCCTTTGAGTGCAATATGAGTTGTTGCTAATCAATCGGCTCGTATAATTAATAAAAACGACTAGATCCTGTCTGTCCTCAATGAGTGCCAGTGTAGCCAGCCATCTTAGCTTTTGAGACATTGACTGTTTGTAAGCCATTGCACCAACTTTGGACCAGTTTGAGAGTTGCAGCGGAGTATTTAGCAATGGAGCTTCTACCTGCACATCTCGACAAGCAAGATATCTTCCTCTGACCTATCGAAGTGGATTAACCTTTTGACCTAGTGGATTAACCGTCGACCAGTATTTATTTTACATATTATTTGTTTATTTGTGAATTAGTTTATTTTATTTTCATTTTCATAATTTATCTAATTTTATTTTTATCTGAAAGGCCTTTTTATTTTTGCGTGTATGTTTTATTTATGTTAGTTTTTAGTTTTGTTTTTTACCATGTTTAAATTGAACCAAATAAATGTTTAATCCGAGCCAGTTTGTTTTTTGTTCATTTTTAAAACCTTCCAACAAAAAGACATAGTCGATTTGAGGTAGCTTTAACACCTATCTTATTCTAATTATATCTACCTTATCCATAAATATATATCTATGTACTTATAAGTTATAAGTTATAAATTACTAACTTATAATTTAAACTACAATTAAAATACATACAATTGTTATATATGTCCAAAAGTGAACAATGACGCGTACGTACTTGCACTCAGCTGGTCGTGGCAGAGAGAGAGAAAGATCACTTCTCAATACACAGTTTTTAAACTTAACTCAGCTCACAGAAAAACCAAAAATATACTAGACTTTACCTTAATGTCCATCCATTAAAAAACATCCAACAACGGAACATATGATTTTTCTCTCCCTCTCTGCCCGATACCTCCAATCACCAATTCTTCTGTCTCGTCTATTACATTTTGGTTGATTTTTTTCATATCAAGAAGTTTCGCTTACTTGTGGTCTAAAAAAAGGGTAAATCGTTTATTTTCTCCGTTTTCGTGTACTATGTTGCTTTTCTAATAACGACTACGTGGAAATTGATTGGCTTACGGCAAAAACCTCATACACTTTAGAGTGTTGAGGCATGCAGCTATCCCTTGAAAATGAGAGTAATGTGGTCCTATTGAGGTGATTTCAATCCTCCTACACTTCAGAAACAGAATCTCATACTCGAAATTGAAGTATCGCCTGGTTTTATAAACTTTAAGCCCTTCCTCTTTCTAGTACCCGTAAGTTATTAATTCTTCCTGACCATAAAATCTACTTATCATATGATTATAACATAATTATCAATTGGATTACTGAATTTTTCATTGAATAAAAAAAAATCAATCGATTTCTCTTCTCCGCAGCCAGAGTGTATAATTTTGTTTTACATTAATACATTTCATAATATCTGATAAAATTTCTTGTATTAACAGTGTATTTAGAAAAAAAAAAAAGTTGTTTCTAATTCATTGCCTGAAATCCTCCAATTAATTTAGCACACTAAACTCCAGTATTATCTGATGTTTACCGATATAATAGTGGTTACTGAAAAACGTCTCTTTAGTTATGCAGTTACCAACTTGTCGCAAATCAATATTCTTCAATATCGTGAATGAATAATTAAATAAGAAAGTGCTTATAAAACGATATTTCTGCCTCCGTGATTTGTTTAATAATGGTTACCTTATACAAGCGCTGTATCCGTTATGGATAATTGATGCCAAAATATATCGTGATAATGAAGTCATTTGTGTCTGTTAGTGTTTATTTGTCCTGCTTGTCGATCATTTTTATCGATTTTAAAACTTTACATCTGTACTTTTTATAGTATTATTTTTGCAGTATATAAAATAAAATCGACATGAGTTTTGACTATTTAAAAAAAAAAACAGTTTCTTCAGAGTAGTCTCAACTAATTATATTATACTGATTTTTATTTGTACATGAATATATCTACTTTACGGTAGCTTGATGTAGTGGTAAGTGATAAAGCACTAAATTACTAACTATTAAACAAGGGTCCAGGTTCGAATCTGGCTGTGACAAATAATTATTTGTCTGTTACTGTAGCCGTCAGTTCAGTGAGTCAACTCTGTGGATTCGGGAAACCTTTGGGGCCAACCTAGCTCCATGAAGTGTGTACCCTTAATTTGTCAAACGAGCATGATTAATATAATATTAGTGTCTCTAAAATAAAATTTTACATATCTCTTTATCCTTATTGTATCAGATCATTTATACTTATTATTTGTAATAATGAATATTATTATATTGATTTTTTTTAAATTAATTTATTTTTAGAATATCTTTGTTTTTAACAATATAATTACCAATACTAGATATAATATTAATATATTTTTATTTTGTTTTATTTATTTATTTACCTTTTTTTTCTTTTTAGGATTTCTTATTGCAATTTTATTAATTTTTTTTACTTAAACTCTTTACACGAATCTGTTACTTATACTAATGCTAATTTAAAAATTGAATGGTGTTTCTAAAATAAAATTTTTATTGACAGTTATATTATTTTTTTTAAGGTAAGTTCGTTACTTCAACTGTATGAATGCATCAATAACAGGTAAGTTTTTTTTTCTTTAGTTATCCTGTTTCATTAAAGAGAGAATTTTTATTTTTTTTACAAGTAGTGCTACCCAAATATATTGGATTGTTTTAATACTTAGCATACTAGTCAAACCAATATTAGATATAATATTAATATATTTTTATTTTGTTTTATTTATTTATTTTAACTTTTTTTTATTTTTAACATTTCTTCTAACTAAGGAATGATAAAGCTTTCACTTCTGCTTCGCAGTGTAATGTAGACAGTTCGGTTAAACTTTTCCACTCCTTTACATCTCATATTCATCCAAGGATCGTGCTTGTGATTCTTTAGTGAGGGAAGAAATTCTAATCTTATTTCTGACAGGATGGCTATATGACATTTTCAAAAGAAGAGACTTGAATAAATGATGGTACTACTATGATAAAGGGAAGTTAAATTCTGAGCAGATCCAGTAATAGAGGAGCCTGTGAGGAGATTACCAGATTATGCTTATTAACTATTCATGAAGCTTAAATCAGAATCGCATTTATTTTTCATTTGGTTTCCATATGCTCAGAAGCAGAGATACCTAACGGACCATGATGGAATAATTCTGTGTTGAAATGTTCCATGCGAATGCGTTTTATATATTTTTTTTTTTTTTTTAATTAGATTTATTTATTGATAGATATTACAATCTGCCACACAGTTGTGGGCAATAGGTAATATTGATAAATGATCTCA
>NW_027111978.1:51083-71491 GCF_000696795.3 Halyomorpha halys | reverse complement strand
TATACAAACAAAAGGATAGACAAATGAACATAATCGGACTATTTGTATGAAAAATAAATAAATAAAATAACATAATGATAAAATAATATATACAATATTTACAGAATCGACCTGAGGATCCCTGAGCCCGCTCTGTCCCCCACGTGTGAGGGGTAGAGCAGAGCCCAAGAGATCCCAGCGCATCCCTCTCGCCGCATCACTGGTAATGGGCCAGTGGAGGGTTTTATATATTAAAGTTTATTTATATATTGAATAGGCACTGCTTATTGAATAATAATTACGTAGTGTAGTTTCGCTTAATAAATACCTTTGTTTAATTATATAGATGTTTAAATATTTACCTCATAAACGAACAGCAATAAATCGTTACTCTGTAAAGAGAATGTACTCTGGGGCATGACAGGACTGAATTTCCTCGATGTCTCATTTTTTTTTTTTTATCGAAGTATTAACTTAATTATTAATTAGCTCACATCGAAGGTGTTAGTTACCCTTTAATAAAACAAGGTATTGTTCGCGTCACGTGCTGTATAATATACAACATAGGAAGCAGTCCTAATCTTGGCTCTATCTATTGCAAATTCCTAAAAATCTCATTGCTTAGACACACTGATCTATCAATACTCTTACCTAGTGCTAACCTATCCCTACCCTTTTCATCTTTGTATACAAGAAGCACCATGTCAATTATATAAGCATAAAAAGAACCAGATTATTAGTTGAACAAAGAAGTCGAAGAAACTTCTAGTAGGCAAGTTGTGTATAGTAGACTGTAGATAATAATTGTACATAGGACATAGTTTCTGTACCTTATCTCCTTTATGTGAATAAAGTATGTTTTACATCTGCGCTCACATTTTTCTAACTCATATTGAATTAGGATTGTTGGATATAAAACTGATCGTTAATTAATTTTCACTCACCAGTAAAAATCTTATTATTTCGATCATCTCTCCTGAAGTAATCAGATTTCCCCATCACCAAAAACGAATCACTATCTTTATTCAATTTGTAATACATACTTTGCGATTCCATTCCTCCTTCGCAGCTCATTCCTCCTAGTATGCTCTCTTGTTTCTCTCCACTTTGACTATTGCTTTCTGTGGATTGACTATGGTGCTTCCGTAAGACTAGAGATGAGGTTGAGCTTATTACTACATAGGATTTATCTCAGGGTATCCTAATTGCTCTTATGTCTCCTGTTTGTATACTGAGTCAACTCTACTCAGACCACTTCAAAGTGGTTTTATGCTAGTTCCTGACGGCAATACCGCCTTGGTGTTTTATTTTTTTCAAGTCCAATAGACCAAAAAATCTTTCTAAATTCTTGATCTTTTTTACTCTTCATTCTATTCACTTCCTAAATACAAGAACATATCCTATGACTCACTAATCATATAAAACTCCTTTCTTCTTGTTTGTTGTTTGTTAGTTTTGAAAGGGCGTTTAACAGCCTAGTCATCAACGCCCGTTGGTTGTTGGCTTTGGTAAGGCCTAGTTGTTTTAGTCATAGTTTTGGTATGGTGTACTGATCCGCACCAATTATAATTAAATTTGTGGCAATTATAATTTATTTAATAATCGTTACGATATTGGAAAGGATGGTGAAAAGCAGATAACTGACTGTTGTTTAATTTTAAAAATAAGGCAAGCTAAATAGATAATTATTATAATTAAAGGCTGGTTATTAAGTTAGTCTGATGGATGAATTTAATGACTTTTACAATCACAGATTCGTCGTTTCTCAACGCCATTGGGACATTTGTTGGTATCCCTAACTGGTTCAGAGTTGATGTGTAGTGACGGCATTCTTCAAAAATGTGTTTGACGGTCAGATTGCTATTAACTTCTTAACTCCTTTCTTCTTTAAATCATTCGTCGTTCTTGCTTTCTCCTCTCACTCATTTTTATTCGTCTATTCTTCTCGAGTCTTTCTTTTAAGCTAAATTTATACCTCGACCTATAAGTAAATATTGGCAAGTGTTTTTTTTTGTGAATACTTATTCAAGGATAGTGTAATTATGCGTTCTTCAGTAATTTTTTTTCCGAAATCAAATTATTTCTTTTCATTTTATTTCATATTGTCATTACAAGAGTATGCGTTATGTTGATACTTATAAAATTATTAATGTTATCGTTCCAACGACATGTAAATCGTGTGCGTTGGAACGAGTTTCCTTGTATGCAATGGTTTGGGATCAATTAATATTTATATTTCGTAATGAATTCCACAAACACGACAATTCTACTCTAGTATTGTTGAAAAAATGTCCAATAGATTCACTTTTCCCCCAAACCTCCTCCCAGTACTTGCCCTATTGTGAACTCAAAACTTTTTAAGGCTGTTTTATATTTTGGCTTTTAAAATATTAAAAGAAATGGAACTTTCACGTATCAGGACCCTTGGGCATCTTTTCTTATAACAACCCCTGTTCATGATTTTTAGTATACTTCTTACATATGCCTTCCTACTCAGTTCTTACAATTCATAGATCAGTTACATATTGTTCGATAATTTTTATCAGACTTTTGTAGAATTAACGTGAATTACATAATTTATTATCGGAATACAGTTTAGTATGAATGCAAATTAGTAATTATAAGGGCAACTAAATAAGAATGACATGTTCTGAAATATAGAAATGCTGTCACTTAAATCTATGTACAGCTGGGCGGTGTAGTGAAACTCTAAGAATAAATAGAACCACATTGTGGAATTATAAACTCGTTCAGAATGAGTTTATAAATGCGATCAACAATCGTGTGTTCAAAATAAACAAATAATATTTACTAGAAAGTATTACAGAAATGATTGCATGGTGAATACATTCGACTATTTTTAATTTCTCATTTCTTCTGGCTCGTGTCTTACTACTTAATGTAACTGGTACAAGACTTACATTTTAACATAAAAAGTAAGAGAACAGAGTAGTGGTATGTGATAAAGATAATGTATTGGAAGTCAGAAGATTGGATTGAAGCAATAAAATGTACTGCTATAAAAAGCCACTTGCTCATAGCACATGTCAGACAAGACTTGCGAATTGAACTCTGGGTTCTCTAGGATCTTAAACTAAAGACGGAAACTTGACATGGCAAAGTAAATAGAACGTGTAATTGAAAAATAGATAAAATCTATTGGGACTGCTAACTGCATCGGAGTGGTGGCAACGTTGTAGCAGTGCTCTGAGGTTACGTAACAATCTTTATTTATTACGTAACAATCTTTATTTAAAGTTAAATATTATTTATTTATAATGAAAATCCTTGTTTGAGACAGATTTGTTTAATAGTTATAAAAAAAACATCCGTATGGTCTCAACACTTTTTTCAAAGATTTATCAAATAAAAAAAAAATACATTTCATTAATTATAAATTTATTTTAAAAACATAATGAAAAAACTACATTTCCTACCTTATTACACTAACACAGCAATCAACATAATTGCAGGCCATTTTGTCTTTGTCAATTATTTATCATGTCAATTTCCCATTAAACTTTTTAAAATATATTTTTCATATTTTAGAATATACAGATTTAAAATCAGATACAAAAAAATGGAACTACCATTATGCTGTAATTTTAAGCAAAGTTAATTTATGGTCATAATGTTTTTCCTTGTTTTGTTAAGATAAATAATATATAATTAAAACTGATAGATTTTTAAAACACTAATATAAATGAATAAATAAACTGCAATAAAATTGAAAATATAATGAAGTTATGGCAAACTTGGGGTATAGAGGTAGGTTAATGAATTTAGTGTTGACTAAGTGCGTATTAGAGATCGTGAACTAATAATTGAAACCGTAAAAATAATTGGTATATCAGTACATCATGTTAAAGATTAATTTATTAGTGCATATGATAGTAGTAGTATGTATAATTAGATGTGATTTACAAGAGCAGCAAGTTGAACAGGCTTGTTTCATGACTTCATGCCTTTTATGAGTCTTAGCTATTGCAAGTGCTCGGTTTTTTCCTTATAATTTCTTTAACTAACCAAAATTAAAAACTTAATTAAGAATGGAAAATGATGAGTTGAATATAAAGAAAGTTATCCCAGATCCTAATTAAAGCTGAGTTTCATCCTCGTGTATTTCGTGTTCCTTAGAATTACTGTTTTTACGTTGCCTTTCTGACCTCAGGCGCTTGTATGTTATTTTAATCTCTATTAATCTTCTAAGGTGACTTTTCTTATTGTTTTGGTTCGTTAAGTGAATACGTTTTTTTTTTCTTCCTTCGAGCAATGCTATTAAAAATCGTGTATGCTTATAATACTTATATTTGAGATCTGTAAAAAAAAAAAAAAAAAAAAAAACGGGCCTAACGGACTAATGATCAATCCACTCCAAGCCAATAAACTATGGCAAAATAATCAAATTTTGGTGCGGTGCTTGCATCACACAACCTTCACTTACCAAATTACTTTGAGATTTAATTAATCCTCGCTCTCTTCAGAACAGATAATTTATATTATTTATTCATTTCCTCGCTCTAATTATCCAAACCTTAAGTTTACAGATTGAGAAACTCTAATTTTAACAGAAATAATATTTTTCGTTCCAAAATATTAACAATGTTGTTTTTAAATATTTTTAAATATAAATATAACCACTAACTAAAATTAACATTGTGCTCCTAGCCATTTATTTAATGCTTAATTGTAATTAAATCAATATTGAAAATACTAAGAATAATTTAATGGAGTATTAATAACATCCTGCCAACTGAAAAACTCAAATATAGGTTAAGTGAAATAAAAAAAGTAATAATTATGAGAGATAGTTGACCGTGGATGATGAACGAGGAGAAGATGGTTGGGGGTGCGGTCAATGATAAACACAAATAAGTTGGATTAACCTATTTTTAATGTGCCAACGTTTCGGCTAGAGTTTCTAGCCTTCTTCATGGCTAAGAATAGGAATAGATAACAACCACAGTAAGTATAGAAAAATTAAAAAAGAAAGTATAAACAGAATAATTTTACACATATAATGAATAATTTTACAAAATAGAATTAATAAAATGGAGTGATGAGAGAAGCGGGAAATAAAATGTATACATAGGTAATTGAAAAAGTGGGTAAAATAACATAATTAAGGAAATGAAGTTATATAATGCAAAGAAGTATGAACATATTAGTTATTAATTATTTAAAAAATAAAAGTAATAAGTAAAATAAAAAAAAGTAATAATTTATAAACAATGTCGACATGACAACAGATTGAACGGAAAAACTGCGCATGCGGACATCATCATAGAGATAGAATCTTTTCAACGGTATATAGTACGTCTTTATTACTGGTAATATTTCTGAAAATCTCCTTTTATAATTTATATATATATTTTTTTGTCCTCTTCCATTCCTGACAATCCTCCGAGGCGTCTGAAAAGAAGATGGCCAGCTAATGTAAAATGTCATTAGAGTGCGACCAATGGGTAGTTTCTCTACACGCCTGTAACACTCCCATTAACTTAGATCAGATTTACTAAATGTATTATAATGTACAGTTGTAAATAGCAATAAATAAATATTAAATTTTTTTTTACTACTAACAATAATGTGAAATGAGTAAATCTTTTTAATAATAAAAATTAAACGTTCTTTAGAGGAAGATTTTTTAAATATTTCTCATTTAAGACCTGTCAGACTACTTCACTGTGGATAATACCTAGCTGATACTAAAGACTATTAAATTGTACATTGAAATTTCGAGTTTGATCGAAATCGTTTGACTCCTTTTTAAAATTTCGAGAAAAAAAATTAAAAATCGATTCTGTAGAGTGGCACTTCCGGTCAGTCGATTTTATTAGAAAAGATTATCTTGTTTCTTGATAACATTCGTAAACAAATTGGGTTTTTGTTCCTTTTCCTTCATTTTTTTTGTTTGTGTACTTCATTACATATATTATTTGTGGCGTTGTGGAATGATTGCCATCATATTTAAGGAGGTATGTTCCATGGCCAATGCTCAACCGCCAGGTTTATCTCCTTTCCATTGAAGAGTCATAAAACCGGTATCCATTTTATAGAGGTTGGCTATGCCTCAGGAGTTTATCTCAACCCCAGAACCAACACACGGCTGATGTAGCAGAAAGTCAATTTTCTATTGAGGTGTATTTATTAATTGCTAATTAAATATATATATTTAATTCATTCTTCGTCAAGATATTGTTATACCTTGTAGATATTGTGCTGAATAGTTATAATATTATATATTTACTAATGATATATAATCATAACTTTATCAACTGTTTATCTGTTAATTTTATTTGTTAGTATAAACTTTTTCAATAAGGAATATATCGTATTCAATAAGTCAGGGGGTTTCACCTAATTTATGAAATATTTAAAATTATTTTGACAATACTGGCTCCCTTGTAGCATTGCTTCTTCTCTTCTTCTTCAATGTAATCAAGAAGTCAAAATTTTTTGGGACTTTAATCCGTTTTTACTATTGTTAGAGATCATAAATGATTGTTGATGGTTGTGTTTCCTTACTTTTAAACTGTTCAGTTGCTTCATTTTCTCGCATAGCCGTTGAAATTTTCTTCTCCTCTTTCACCACTTCATGTATATACTGCGTTTAGGACCTCCTATTTTATATTCCCATATCGGAAACTCTTATTTCAATTATTGTGTCTGTATTTCCTTTTTTCTGTAGAACCATCCGGTTTATTGTTGGGCACGATATTATTTGTAATTATTAGCTGATCCATATAAAATAGTGGTTTCTTTATCAGGGAGAACAGTACAAGAGAGAGCTATGACACCTATGTATTTTGTAATGTTTTGCAGGACTGGTGAATCACTTCTGCCAAGTTAGTATCCCTTCCTAAATACTCCCTTACTGCTAATATCGTTCACCCACTTGTTATATGCTGAATAGACTCAATTGCTACTTCAAATAATCGGTCATTAATATGTTAGTTAAATATTTACTTGCTGTACGTGTTTTTTTACCTGTAGTTGCTATAGTACTGGAAGAAGAAAACCCACTGATTTCGGGAATAATTTTCTTTTTCTAAGCTATTCAGTCGATGCAGAATGATTAATTGCAGTTGAAATCAGTTGCAAAACCTTTCTAATAATTGCTTATCTCTCCAATCAATTATCACTTCCTTGTTAATTACTACATTTTTAAGCTTAGCAGCAAGATTTAATCCAAGATTTCAGCTCATTGTCATTATGATAGCTAATAATTGCGCACCACGAATGACAATATAATTGCTTAAGTGCATGGAGATGTTCCAGTTAGCTTTTGTAAAAGTTTATAAGTGCTTTTTCACCTGGTATCCTCGGGAGATATTGTAGATAGTGTTTCGTTTAACATAAGATAACCGAAAGTCTGAATTGGATTGGGGGCTACCATAATGTAGGCACTACCAGCGCACCATTTGGCCAACAACAAAGCACCTCCTCCAGCTCTATGGAAAAGAAGCAACCTGGGCATTAGAGAGCCATCTTGTTTTTTTGCCAACAGCACTTCCTTTTCTTCACTGTTAGTTTTTAGTACAAAATGAGTGAATAGAGGGTCACTAGGGTGCCCTCCGGAACAGAGAAGGAGGAAGGAGATCAGGGAATGAGGAAGAATAGCAAAACAATGGAGTAAGTCCCCCTATCAGCATAATTAACATCCATCATCATCATGTTTTATTTTGGCAACCCTATACATTACCTGTAACTTAGACAATAGAATTTAGTTTCAGTTAATCATTATTTTTATTATATACAGTCCACTACATCTCACCAGCTAATCAAAGTGAATGTGCGCCTGGCCTTTAGTTGAAGGCGTACTTCATACAGATAGATATTTAGCATTTAACATAACTGTAATTCCTATACAGCGCTTGCAAACAAGTATCCATCCAATCCAACACTCCAAAATGTGTACACTAATTATGTAATCGCCAACGGATGTATAGCATTTATAATATGAGTAGATGAAAGATATGTTTCCAGGGGAAGTATGATAAGTTTTTCGAACTCTTTCACGAATATTTCTCGAGATTCATCCTTAAACTTGAAGAGTTCATTTAATAATAATAATTTTTTCCCAAAATAAAAATTATAAACCTTCATAAGTATAATTATAATTATTAATTTGATAAAATAATTAACAGAATATATAAAGTAAAAACAAATAAAATAAAACTATATATTATATTTTCAATCATAATGTAATTTATAATAAAAAAAGAAAAAAAATTAAAAGAATCAAATACAAGTAAACTAAAAATAATAAACAAAAAGGTACAATTATTGTATTAGTTGAAATATACAACTTAACATTTATAGGAGTTAGCTTCTTTTAGCTTTGTGTAGTTTATTTTAATTACTGCACTTTTCTTAACCCAGGGATCATACTTATGTATTTAATCCTTATTTTATTTCTCAGGTCTTACTCATTTCGTTCATATAAAGATATATCTTCCATATAAATGGTCTTATGCACACAGCTAAAACTCTTGATCCAGTAATTATAGAACCTATTAGGACATGGTACCTACCAGTTCTTAAATTTTTTCACTGTAAAATCTGAAGCCCAGACTGCTGCAGGACATTCTTTTATAAATTTTAATAAATACAAAATTAGTTCATAGTCACCCTACCTCTAATTACTTATTATTATTAATCATTTTATTTATTCATTATTATTGTTATTTTATTCTTTTTTTCTCTCTTTTCTTCTCTCTTCCCTTTTTCAAATTAACTTGTTTCTTTTTACTATTAGAAGACAATTGTTTGTTTTATTGAAGTGTACCAATATCATTATTTCTTGTTATTAATTTTACTTTCCTCTTTTATTAAGAAGTATTATTCTCATCTATTTATTTTATTATTATTTTTTTCTTTTCATAAGAACATTTTATATAGTTATGGGTGTCATTTGTATGACTATACCCTCTCAAAAACGACTGTTAAAAAATATATATAATATAAGTTGTATCAACCATGTAAGGCCCACCAGGCCGATCTGATATAAAAAAATAATAAATAAATAAAAACTGCAAAATCTACAGTTCCTCGGAAAATTTCACAACGGATGTCCTCTTCACTTTTGTTTTGATGTTCTTAAGGCAAAATCCTCCTTCGTTATACTCATCATTTTTTTTTTGTATATATAAATTTATTAATTTTTAATACAGCAGAACTCTGCTTGACTAGCTCCTCGGATTTTGTGCTATTTAAAATTTTCACATAATTGATTAGTTTGGGTATTTACGTTATCATCAGAAATAAATTATAAAAACTGAAAGCTCTAGACCGTAAAACTTACAAAAGAGAGATTGCTACTTCAGCTGAACTTGACCTATGAACTTATGAGAAATATCAAGGTAATAATAAAGATAACTTTATGAAAAACACTAAATATTGCCTACTTTGTTTAGTTAAAAAAAAAAAGGATTATGATCCTCAAGTATTTAAATATTCTTACTAGTACAATTTTAATAACTCATAATTTAATTTATATAAATTAGCCCTTAACAACTCTATTTTAAAAAAAATAGTTATTGAAAGAGGTTAAATGTTACCAAAAATAAGTTGAACATGCTTTAGAGGCATCGACTACCCTGACCGTACCATTCATGTGCTTTCTGAATCAACCATCAATCCTGTATTGTAGCCCCTTCTTCCATTATAGAGACGGCTGACAAGAAAATCGCTTTTGACATGGCGGAGTCTGTCATCTTTGTAACAATGATTGATGAGATATTCCTGAGGTTGTGAGAAGATTACACACAAGACAAAGGATACTTCATATTTCATATCATATTATATTTGGGAAGGTTTGTAAAAGTATTTCAAGTTGAAAGCTGTACGAAATAAGTTGTGTTGTACACGATGAAGAACTTTTAGAAATTATTATGCATATTACTTTACCGCTCTTCCTAGATAGTTCCCTTAATCTGCGCTGAAAAAAAAATAAAGGACAAATAATAACGAGTCTAGCATGAGCTCTAGCTTGTAAAAAATTGCTTTTTTAAGTGGTTTTCTAACTTATTCTACTTTCCCTGTACTTGATATTTCTTTTAAAGTTCCTTCGGTTTAAGGAATAAGCTTCTAGACTACGAAACACTCCGATCATTAAGTACCGAACCCAATATAACAATAAAATTTTAAAATTATTTATTATATATAATTATTTAATTAATCATTAATAGTACAAGAGCCGGGGAGAAAAATAAACAGTTATAACATCCCCATTTTTTATTACTTTAATGAAAACCATTTATAATTACTACTCTAAATTGATGAGTGTGGCAAGTATAGGTAGAGGTAATTAAAAATGGCGGTTGTTTAAAAAAGGTTAAAAAAAATAATTTTTTATTTGGAGCTTTATATCTGTAAAACTACCAACAACACTAAAACCTAAGATAACACCATTTAAATTAGAATAAATTTGCTAAAATATGATTCCTAATAGAGCTATTTACGTTTAATACTTACTAAGATATAGCTCTTTAAAAAGCAACATTTCATAAAACATGTACTAAAAAATCAGTAGTTACTTATTTTGAGAAATTTATATCTCAGGTATCAGTATACGACGTATAGATATCTGCTAGCACTCCAATAAAAGCTAGTTAAATTGATAATAGTGATATAAATTAGTCCATAACGTTAATCTTTTTAGTAGTAGTATTTTTATTTATTAACACAAAACGTTAATTTCTAGTTGTTGTATACATGTCTGCTAGCACCCAAAATAAAGATAATTTAACTTACGTTTATTTACTACCTTAGTAAAGGTAGTAGTTTTTATGATATTTCCATATAAATATAACTTTTTCACATGAAATTTCGTGCAAAACTTCATTATTTTAGCAAATTTTATAAAAACTACTATTCATATGAAGATAAAGATCATACACTAGCTTAGAGTCCATTAAACTAGCTTTAATTTGAGTGCTAATAGACATCTGTACGTCTAATGTTTTTTGAGATATAGATTTCTCAAAATAAATTCACTACCTTCTGATTTTTCAGTACTTTTTTTGTGAAATGTTGCTTTAAAAAAAAAAAAAAGTATATCTCGGGAACTATTGAACATAAATAGCTATATTAGGGCTCATATTTTAGCAAATTTACTCTGCTTTAAAGGATGTTCTCTTAGGCTTTCTAGTATTGTTATTGTTTTAAAGATATAGTGCTCTGAATGAATTGTTTTTTTTTAACGTTTTTAAACATCCACCATTTTTTATTCCCCCAACATAACGTGGCAGACTCATCAATTTTAGCAATTAATTATAAATAGTTTTCAATAAAGTAATAAAAAATTGGAATGAAATAACAGACTTTTTCTCGTCCTTATTGTTGGGCTCCTGTAGTATAAGGATTCTTTAGGAATCATTGAGGCTGAGTAAACTTCCAAGTTACCAACCTTGCTATATTAAAAAAAGGCTTCATTTACATTTTTTGAGTATTAAATTAGAAATTAAAATCAATTCAAAAAAATTAGGGTGGAGCATAAACGAAATTCTAGGTGCATTTCTTTATTATTTTATATTATATTATATTTCTTTATTATTATTCTTGAAAAAGAAAACTGTGTTTTTTTACTCATAATTTGAGATTTTACTACCATACCACTTGAAGTTTAATTATCACCATTATGTTTAATTAATTATTAAATTATTTAAAGCAGATTTTTACAATTTTTTGTGTATTTATAATCAACTAAACACCTTAAAAATATTTTTGGTACTCATAATATGAGGAGTTTTTAAATATTTATTTTTCAAAGTTGCAACTATGGCTGAACACTATATTCTGAGTTATAACTTTTATATTAACAACAGATTTTACTAGAGATGCTTTATGTGTTACTTTAGAGCTTATCATATGTACTTTTATTTAATATTTGCAATTTAAAAATTATATTTTTATTTATATTTAAATTTAACAGAATTTTAAAAATATATAATAAAAACTATTCATCTAAAAAATATTGAGGAATGTATTTGTAATTCATTTATTTAACATTACTACTTTAGTAGTATTGTTCAAAATAATTTTCTTACGAAACCTTATTTTATTCTGAAGATTTTTTTCATGTGAACATATTACATTTTTTGATACTATGAAGAGAACATATCTAAACCATTTGTGGATATGTGATATACCATTTGTGACTTATGAGGAGAATTAACTCCATTTAAGGGACTTTTAAGTCGACTTCTACTTCGTGTGCAAGTGGCTGGTAGTTTGTAGTCGTAACCTTGACGAAGTTCTACAAGCTGTGGCCGAAACGTTGGCCTATATTTAAAAATAAAATAATTTATTTTTATTTAACATTTCTGGGCTCTAAATTTATTGTGAGTTAATAGTTCATAATCAATAAATTATCATAATTATATGGTAAGGTACAATGTTACTAACTCTAAGCTCCCGGTTTTGAACCCGGCTAGGTAGATGATTTTTTTCGGTTACTCTGTTTCCGTGGGTCAACAACCTCTCTCCTGAGGTCCACCCGGCCTCATGAAATGGATACCCTTAATTGGGGAAAAATCTGGTGGTTGCGTGTGGTCTTGAAAAAAATCACCTCGTTCTAAAAACAGTGCTTCGTAGGTGTTACTTTATAATTACTTTCCTAATAGCTAATTCACATTACATAACTTGGTAGTATACACTGGTTCTATTTGAATTCAAAAACGTTTTATTCTGAATAGATACCTGATTTTGCACAGAGTAGTTATTTGTAATTGTAATATTAGTAATTTTTTGGTCAAAAATGATTATTGATTAAGAGTTTTTATAGGCTGTGAAGTGTACTATTAATTATTACTGAGCTTTTTTTCTTATTTTTTGTTTGGTCAAAACACAGGTCCCTCATCCTCGTTATATTACATCTTAGGACCTATAGTATTATATTTCAACAGTTTTTCTTTTGGTCTATTCACTTCCCTTTGTATCTGTAACAATATTATACAGTGCTATAATATATCATTTTTCTGTTGTAATCGGTACTCTATTGATTATTAATAACTAGAAACAGGTCTCCTTTTGAGTATCTATCTACACAAAATAAAAATGAGTTTCAGAGCAGGTTGAGTGGAACTTCGGAATAACTAAATGTTCCTATGCTCAGAAATGGAAAAAATATATGGTATTCTGGTAGTATAGAGTTTTTTTTAAATATCTTCTTTTATTGCTCAATTATAAATTTATTTCTGAATTGAACTAATTAGTAAGCCTTAATATACTTTTTTTATTTATAATTACTGTATTTTTTTAAGCCATAAAGAGTTAACTGGAAAAGAGAAAAAAATGAGTTAAAAGGCAGATAGTGATTGAGAAAAAAAAGAGAATAGAAGCTTCGAAACTACTTTTTTTGTTTGAAAATTTTTATCACTATTAATGATAATTGAAAGTTATTATTATTAACATTGTAAGGTACTGTTAAAAAAAGTAATAATTGCTTAAAAATGCGCCAATAAAGTAAAAGGGTAAAAAAAAATTTGATTTTCAAAAAGCATATCTCGAACTCCAACTCTATTCACGTTCTGATTTCCAACCCCATATCTCAAACTATTGTACTGAAATGCTCAAAAATAAAAAAAATAGAGAAAATATAGCATAGATGGAGAAAGCCGAGACCCCTAAATGGCACTTCTTTTATTTAAAAATTTTCTCTTCATTTTTCGTAGGGTAAAGTTTTTTTATTGTTAATTAATGTTTGAACATCGCGTATAAAATAACCGGTGGAGAGAAAAAAGAGGCACTTCTTCAACATTAACACAATACACATATCTATTTTCAACTCTGTAATTTAATTATGGAGGATGTTCACAAAATTTGAAATGTCAGAGGTGAGGACTAGAGCTACAAAATTCTTCAAATTAAAACTTCTAAAATCATTTAGACAGAACGAAATTTAGACTGAAAGTAACCCCCATATTAGGCATTGTATCTTCATCTCATATTTTAGCTCATTAACATATTGTTTCGTAGTGCCTTCTCAAAATGACTACATGATCTTCCTACTCTAGTTTTAATAGGTTACTAACCTGTATGATAAATAAAAAGTATTCCAAAAATGGTAAGGCGAAATGTAAAAAAAAAAATTGTATCATTATAAAAATAATTCTAAAATTGGAAAAAAAAAAAATGGAAAAATACACCTACCCCTCTAAAATCTATTTTGTGCAAGAGTACGACCATAGTTAGGATTTAAATAATTGTTACATTTGTTTGATGTAATTTTCAATAAAAAATTCAGATTTATTCAAAGTAATTTTTTATTAGCATTATTAGATAATTCGATACATTTTATTTATTTAATAAAATCGGCCAATCGGTGGTCCTCAAATGGTTAGTGTAAGAGGTAATTTTTTTTTTTAAACAATTAATTATGGGGAGTATAGTTTCATACAAAGACATCCCCAACTATATATAACGTTACAATTTAAAAAAAATTAGATAAAGTAAATAGATTAAAATAATAATTCTTAAAAAAAGATAAAAGTAAAGTTAATAACAAATACAATGGCATTTATCGATTTAACTAAATAAATAATCGACTTCTAATGGGAAATAAAGAAAGTATATTTAAGAAAAAGATGAAGAGAAAAAAAAATAGAGAAAACATTTTGAGTAACAATAACAGAAATGATAAACATAGAATTTATAACAGGACGTCCGGCTTCAGTCTTCGGGTTGTGGTTGGGTTTCCCAAGTTGTAGGTAACTGCTGCTTTAACTGTAGGTACCTGAGAGTGGAACTTCATGAACTTTTTTTTATGTAAGCTTCTATTGTCTCTATTTGTAGTTCTTTATGAAATTGGCTGTTTCTTACAATGCAAGGAGCATACACTGCAATTCTTACGACTTTATTTTGTAAAGATTGTATTTTATCCTTTTCGTAAAGGATGCCGCTCCGTAGACTTCACAGCCTTACAACAACAGTGGCCTGAGAATTGTTTTAAAAATAAAAATAGCTGTTTCTGGTTTTAATTTGAATTTTCTATTTAGAATAGGATATAGCATTGCTAACCTTGCGTAGGTTTGAGTTAGTTTGATGTTGATATGGTGGTTCCAAGCAAGCCAAATCAATATAAAAGCAATGACCATAAGTTAAAAATATATGGATACATTTATTAAAATCCATAACAATTTTAAATATAATCCACAGGACACGGTTTCGGGAAAGGAAGGTGATGTCTGATTTTATTTTACGATTTTGTAAAAACAATTTAGATTATAATTTTTTTTTTTAATTTATCTCACTATTTCTTGCATATAGGGTGGTTATCATGCGGATTAGTAACCTTTTTATTCAGGGTAGGAAGATATAATTATTATTGTTCCATGTAATTTTTTGGTGGCCTGTGTTATGTAATAGTAGATGTATTAGGCAATATTACTTAATTATGTCATCTTAAAATAATTATTTTATAAATTTATATAAATTATAACCATATGGTAAAATTAAATAATTTTATATTACTATTTGTAAACAATAATATTAATAATTATACAATAATCAAACCTATATTGCCTCCTGTTCTAAAACTACTGTTATTTGATAAAAAGTACTTCATTTTGGTTAAAAAATAAATTGAAATGCTTTAATGGCCACTAGTAATTACTCATAAAATATATTTTAGTGTCACTCCTTAATGAAAAACAGTTTCCCTAATGTAGGATAGAAAATGAGCTTCGTTTTATTTAAGGAATAAAATAGGGGAAGTCCTTACCTGACTATTTAAGTGCCACTTGTTGAACGAAGTGCCTAGTAAGGTGACACATAGTATACTTAATTTAAGTTACAAAGTTTGCTGAAGTTTTAGGACTAGATACTATTTTTCTTTGTCAGAAAAATATTTTTAATAATGTCCATTCCTTAATTTTCATTTTATAATCTCGTCTACTACTTAATTGAGTAGATACCAGTTTTAGATTTGATTTGTGAGACTCTATTCAAAAATTAGGCATTAACATGATGTCAAAATAGTTCTCAATATTATTGATAAGGTGAAATGAAAGAATTTATGTATTTCTATCTAAAATACATAGACGAGAATATGAGTTTTTTCTTAGAATATATCAGACTGAGACAGCTTACAGTTTCGATCCAATATTGCAGCTGAGTTGCTCCATCACACTTTTTACAGGTCGGTGGACACTAGAAGATACCCACCCTCTTATTTATTTTTAGCCTCTATTTTACAGAAATATAAAAATACATAATTTATTAAAGTACATAAGATGTATATTATTTAATTTTCTGGGAATAAGTAGTGTTTTAATATTTTTCTTAATTTACAACTCTTCACTAGGACCTGATTGATCTCTTATATATTTCAGTATTGTGTTCCTTAAATAAATTGATATTATTTTTTAATTGCTAACAAAATTTATTTCATACTTATTCCGAGATATAAGTTGCGAATAAATTGATCCATTTACTATTGTTAATGGTAATAAGTATTAAAAGAGCTTATTAATATTACGGTATACTTGAAAGGCAGTTTGATCACACATCCGCTTGTTATAATGGAATAATCTTAGTAAATGGCTGAGTTAACCCGAAATTCGAAGAGTCCTTATCCTTTGCATGCCAAAGAGGTTAATTAACTGAGATATTGTGGTACAATAGAATTTTTTAAAGTATCGCATATCTGAAAAACTAATTGAACCTGCCTAAGTACAAGACCACCCAACTCGCCTATTATTTAAATTATGAAAAACATATTCCCGTCATTAGTATTATTCAACTAAATAAACATGTTTATTTAACAAAATGAAAAATATGTATTTTTCTTTATAAAAGTATCCTAATGGGAGCTAACACATAAACTAAGTATATTCAATTTAGGCCTATGGTAAAAAAAAAAAACTTGTATTTTTGTTCGATAAAAAGCTACTTATCTCTACATAACTTAGAAGGCCATTTACGAAACTACGAGCAAGTTTGCTGCCCACATGTGACTTGAAAATATGGTAGTTTGCTTTATTTTTTCTCTTGCGTAGTAGAAGTATTAGATATTTTATTCAAGGAAAAAAAAGTTAAAATGATTCAAATTAAACATTAATTACACATAATTAAAAGTTAATACATTTTTTCATATAATATATCTGAGAAAATATGATAGGTAATAATAAAAATAACAAAGCAAAGAAAAAAACTCATTTGTACATATGCCAAAAATCAATACAAATAAAAAATATATATATATTTAAACATTAATTATGCCTCACTCAAATTTTTTTTTCATAGAATATATTTTAGGCAATGTGACAGTTAATGGGATTACCTAAGCTTTCGATATCACTTATCTTTATAAATAATAATAAATTTATAATACGTTTTTTATTTGTTATTTTAATGGGGGAATGAACTTCCTAAATAAAAAAATATCATTGATACCCGACGATTATTAGCTAAGATATCGCATGCATATTTTTTATCATGCATTGTTAGAAAATTATCATAAACTAAAAAATTTTAATAGATACTTATTATATTTCTTTTTAAATTTAAATACATCACATTCATAATAAACTAACTTTATGAAACATTATAAAATTAATACATTTCATATGTAATATTTCAGTATAACAGCCAAACATTGCTTATCAACATAATTGCAGGCCATTTTGCCTTTGTCAATTATTTACCATTAGTCAATTTTGTTTAAAACTAATAAATTAATCAACACTACATTGAATTACCTACCTTACTATCCCATATATTCATTATATTTTTAATTTTATCCCAGTTTATTTATTCATCCATATTAGTATTTTAAAACCTATCAATTTTAATTATACATTATCTTACCAAAAAATAAGAAAAAACATTATGATTATAAATTCACTTTGCTTGAAATTTCAGCACAATGCTGGTTCAAATTGTTTATATTCTTGCGAGAGAAGCAAGAAGTTCAGAACCAATCCATCTGAGCGCAGCACCTCGAGCCTCATCGAATCTCTCAAATTTATATATTATTTTCTTTTATAAAAACATATTGTTAATTTTTATATTTACTACTTAGCAATGTCGATAAAATAATAATTAAACGATGCCAAAATAACCCACGAAACTACCTCAAGCTGACAAGATAAGACCGGTTCTCGGTTACAGCCGTATGCATGAGAACATCACTGACCCAAGCCTCTAGTTGGGATAGTTTCGGTCCATAGCTGATCCTGATTTCTAAATAGTTGTTATTTTTTGTTTACCCTTGACATGATTCCTCTCCGTCAATCCTCTTTCCTTCTCTCCTATCGTAGGACCCGGCGGTTAGCTACCCTCCGGGCCTACATACCTCCTCCGTTTCTATCGGAATAGTACCCGGTAGGACGAAGGCACCTTCCTGCAGGACCAGCTAGCTATCTTCCAGACTTGCATACCTCCCTCGTGTCTATAGGAATAGTACCCGGTATGACGAGGTTACCATCCTGTGAAATATTATATATGTATATATATATATATATATATATATATATATATATACATATATATATATAATTACCCGTTAGTTTCATCCTATCTAATCATCTTCTTTGTCAACTACCTTACCTTTATAAACCGAACACGCATTATTGAGGCCTTCTGGAAAGACATAATCAGAAAGAAACGAAACCCACCCATACATATATATAGCCTTCAACATTTTCTTTTGAAAGTATTGTTTTCTTTATGCAAAATCATTATATTTTCAAAATTCAAAAATGTTGTACCAATGCTGTTTTATTTGGGTCTTTATCCTTATTTTTTTAAATAATTATTAAAATAATAAATTCCTTCGCCCAATAATTGTTAGGTTTCGTATACATATATACTTTACGTAGTATAATAAAATATCCATGTAAATAATTTGAATCATTTTTTGTTTTCCGTGCCTGATATTTTAAGATAATGTTGCTTTCTCTCCCTCCCATATACCTTTGTGAAAATTGTAACCGGTATAACTTGGCGGTAGAAAATAGGCCTTATTTAAGGAAGAAATGCTTACAAGAGTAAGGGCCTGTTTGAGCAAGGGGAGCATAAATATTCAAAGAAAAGGATCTCATTATTGCCTCCTCCGAAACAAAGAATACTCCCACAAAATTTTTAACAACCTCTTCCCCGGCAAACTGGATGGAAATTTACATTATTCTGAATTCATTAAAAAAGTTGCTTAGCACTGTAAATAATTGAATATATTTATGTCATGATTTTTATGGCACTTCTTTTCTTGCTATGATGACAAAAAAGAAGTAATAATTTTAGAATAGAACACTTATTTATTATAATATTATACAAATAGACGAACCATTTTTTTTTTTTTTACAGAAAAAATTAAGTTTTTAAATGTGTTATAAATCGGAGAGAAGAATTCGTAATCCTATTTATTTTTATAAACGAAGTGAATTATAGATATGTTTTTGATATTTATTGATAAATATATGAATATGCCTTTGCCTATAATGACTACAACTAATCTCTGATAATAAAGCTACGAAACACATGTGGGAATCTTTTTAGTATATTTGAATATACACTATACATTGCAAAAAAAATACTTAAATATACTTTTAGCGATATAATTTCAGTTAAAAGTTTATTATAATAATTATTTGAGGTATTTACGTGAAAATTCTTTCTTAAGATTTTTTCATTAGATAAATGAATCTTATAAAACCGAGAGGAATTTAAGGTAATTGAGTTTTGTACCATACTATGTTTATTCCATATTTATCCACCTAAGATTAAACTTTCGGTATTTCATTATGGGTGCTACTGGTATCATTGTACTGTAAGTTAATTAACAGCGATACTTAGCATACTCTGTTCAACGGGCTAAGCCCGAGAATGCGACTTGATTAACCGTACTTTGTGCGGGGTTCGTTAAATCCTTGTTCCTTCCCACATTTTCTTGTCTTTTTATCTTTTTAACTTTCATTTATCAAACTAATCGTTTGTAACATTTTATTTAATTAATTAAGACTTTTTGTTGAAACTATTGGTTATAAATTATTATTTTTTTTTATAAACGGAATTAACTTTAAGATATTACCATTGATGCCCGATGTTAGTCAAAATTATGATAATCAATTGCTAAAAAAAATTTACCTCTTACATTATCCATAGTAAGACTCACCAGGTCGGTCTGGTATTAAACAAATAAATAATAATACTTGAAAAATAAGTATAAATAATTCGTTATCAAGAAAACCATATCACACTAATTTAGAACTGGAATAAAAAATATTAAGGCGTAGGTATGTATTATTTATTCATTAAGACAGTTAAGTCTTGCGCAAGAGTATAGCTACTAAATGAAGGGGCACTTGCTATTTATCATTGAACAGGCAATTTCATTCATTATTTTTGTATAAGTAGTTATATATATATATATATATATATAAGTTAGCTGTATAGCATTAAGAACCACTAGTTATAGGATTAGC
>NW_027111978.1:38578-43743 GCF_000696795.3 Halyomorpha halys | reverse complement strand
CTAAAAAATTATGTTAGAAACTACATTGAACTAAACTTTGTTTTTATCAGTGTTTAATGGTTTCAGCTTTTCTTCATGAAAGCTTTTAGGTAGCGATCCATATAACTGTTTCCTTTTTTCATCATAAATCAAATAGTGATAATACTATTTTGATTTTAGACGCTTCTCGAGGATGGTTTGTTCAGTAATGCTATTCGATCATCGTTTTACTTTATTAAAGTTGAGAACTTTATCTCGTACCTAAGACAAAAGTGTTTTCAAATGCCCATGACCAATGATAATATGTAGTGATATAATAGAAAAATTCCACTTTTCTGATTGAATGTTTTATGCAGTATAGGAACTCCCATATTATTGTAAGTAAATATATGGGGATTATGGTATTGGACAGACAAAAACAATGATTAGAATTATAGGAAAACAAAGCAATATATTGGACAAAATTGTATTTTTTTCAAAGTTGTGGTTTTTCAAATTCTTTCAATATATTCTTTGATTTTTTTAAAAATCTATCAGCAAAAATCTATACAATGCTGCGATATAACATGTCTAGGGTCCATGAGGACTTAAAACAACCAAAAATTAAATAATTCATAACTAAAAAGCGTAATTTAGGAATGCTTGAAAAAATATCATCAGCAGTAGCTCAAGGATGGCAAAAGTTAAGTGATGATTAAATTTTAGTTTTAGGGTTAGTTTAAGTTCGATAAAAAAAGAAGGTGATCTTAATCATTTAGTTATTAATAAATAATTAACAGAAATCATGAGGTTATGTCATATAGACCTACTTAAAACGAAAATTTGTAGTAAAAGGCGTTTTCCTGGTGAATTGAATTACCTGAAAAAGATAGTAGCAATATAAAAAAAAGAAAAGAAAAAAAAAAAGGAAATGAAGAAAGATTGGATATCAGTGAGTATGGGGTATTTGGTATACCATAGGCCTTAAACTTTCCCTTTGGTGCCATACGTAGCTCAGATGGTTGGTCTATCGTTCTGAGATCTGCGGGTGGCGACTTTTCTCATGGCGGTCCCACAAAATGATAAACTTGACCCCCCACCATGGTTAGAATAGGTTAGTCACCTGCAGATAATTAGTTGATCATCACCTTCGCTGTGGATTGCCTTAAAAAAAAATCTTCCTTTCGTCCTGTAGTTTTTGTCCTATATACTTATTGTTATCAGTGCTGTGTGTCTTTGTGTTTTATTTACTTGTACGATTTAAGTAACATAAATATAAATTTCTGAAATCCGATTTGTTTTTTAATATCACGATTTTTACATTTGTTAGTAATATTCATTTCGTTTTAAATTCTTTCTTCCGGAATGTATGCATTTGGGTGTATCAAGCTATACCACAAAAATAACTCCAAAAAATGAACAATAAAGATTAATTAATTCCCTACATTCACTTTTGGAATGTAAAATCGGTACTATGTTTTTTTGTGTGTGTGAAAAATTATCGAAAATGATACTTTTTTAATTTTTTTTTTTAAGGAGGTATTTTTTTTTTATGACACTGCCTTTATCCAATTCAAAATATCATACAATTTTCGCTAGTCATTGTAACACAAAAAAAACTTCAAATAATAAGAATGAATATTTTTAACGAAAAAAAGTAAGCTAATATTCTACATTATTAAAATAATTAATTATCTTCAAAATTACATAAAATAATTAAATAATAGAATAAAAACACACACAGGCTGTTCAAATATAATAACTAAGAACTCTAAAGAAAATCATAAAATGGAACTGAACAAAGTGCCGTATTCTTTTTCTATCTCTTTTTTTCTATTAATTTTTTTCCTAAGTAAGAAAAAGGAGAAGGGAGTTGTATTACTTCCGAAAGAAACGAGAACAAAAGAATTTTTTCTAAGGATTATATTCTTGTCGGTTTGTTACTACCTTCAATATCTTACGGTGGAGAATTTTCGTTACCTGAGTATTGTTCGGAAATAATTAATTTCACTCCCATTATTTTCCTTCCAGATTAGAAATAGATTAAACACTTCAGGTGAGAAAAACTATTTTGGCACTGTTGACGATATTGTTTTTATTTTATTTTTAAATGCCGTTTAAATCAAATAATAGTTTTTATCCAAAATCAATAAATAGTAAAAGTAATAAATTTCTTTACTTGGTTTGTCCTAACTGTTTTATAAAATTCTATTTTGAATCATTGAAAATTGAGGAAATTTACATGTCATAATTTAATCCTGATACATTCAATCTAAACTTAAACAAAATATGTTATTTGACACAGCAAAATCTCTAAACGCTTATCATAACGAATCTGGAAATAGTTTGGTATTAGCTAATTGTAAACATGTTTCTATGTTAAACTTTAAAAGCAAATATTTACTGAAGTTTTCCTAATTGAATTTCTTATCTAAGAGTGGAACGAAAATATTAAATGCTTACACGTTTGCTTCCAGAATGTAGTAATGAGTAAACGCTTGCTTAGGTTTGAGCTATTTGAATAATATCAGGTTTAGAATCTGATGTCTTGTTTTCTAATATTAGAGCTGAAACAGAAATTTGTTTTTCCAAAATTATAGATATGACAACATCAAGTGAAATAATAAGTCGTCGGTTAACTTCAATGACTCCTTTACCAATTTCTTATTATGATATGCTCAGTTTTTATGTTTTTTAAGAAATGAAAGATACGTATCTTTAAGCATCAAGCATGCTTGAACGTTTGTACATTTACACGAAACAACTTGGATGGTGATTGCTCATTGTCTAAAGTATTTTTTAAGATGAACACATTTTTGGGGAACCCCAAGCATAAGCTATACACCTAAATTTAATTTTAAATTCTCAAAGTTGGAATAAAAAATGAAACATTTTGGGTAATTAAATTTTACAAAAATAATAAGGTGTCATATATTTTTAAATATATTACTTTTTATTTTTATTAATATTTATCTTTTTTCTTTTATGCGTATTTATATACTTTTTTCCGTTAACATATTTGTTGTAAAAATGTTATATTTTAAAATTCTCATTAAATACTATCTATGTCTTAC
Organism: Halyomorpha halys; assembly: GCF_000696795.3. Lineage (NCBI taxonomy): Eukaryota > Metazoa > Arthropoda > Insecta > Hemiptera > Pentatomidae > Halyomorpha > Halyomorpha halys. The sequence goes on along the minus strand of NW_027111978.1, from coordinate 40,711 downwards.
TATATTTTAGTTTTAAGATTAATTTTACTTTACCAGAATATTGCAAATTAAAAAAAAAAAAAAATGCTTTACAAGTTATAGTAAAGTGTGTATTTTCCAATCAGATGTTTGCCTCACTTTCTAATTAATTATTATCATTATGTTTTTTTGTCTGCATTTATGTAGATACTATTTACTTTGGGGGGTTTGTAACGGAGCGAGTTAAATCCAGCATTTTAACTGGCTCATTATTGTAGCGGCGCCGGTTCGAATCCTGTCTAGGGGTCACCTTTTATTTCTGTGGCTTCCCCCCCTCCTCCGTTAGAATAGAGTGGTACTAAGTAGATAACTCTCTCCCCCTCCTGAATGTATAAAATAACAAGGAAGGGGGTTAAAAAAAACTACTATTTACTTTATTAATATTTTTTTTCACTAAATCGTTGATGGAGTTTTTATTTTTTTGTGAATAAAGATTTACTCCATTACTGGATATAAACTGAATATAATTGTTGGATACATTTTTGTGTCAAACGTATGAACGATGGTGACACCTTTTTTTAAAATAAATAATATTTATTATACTATACTATATATTATATAGTAGGTATTGAATAAATAATTAACAAAGTTGAAAAGGAAGGGATTGTTTATTTATAACTATCGCAGTTAGCTAAGAGGAAAGAAAATAACTAAGAAAAAGTAATAAAAGTGAACAATATAAATAAACAAAAAATTAGTTTAAAAATAACTGAATTAATTGAAATATAAAGAGATAACATAAGAGGCAATTCAATCATTGGTTTAAAAAGAAATAAAGTAAATAATATATCTATTAAAGAAAGACTACAAATAATGAAAGTGTAGATAATCATTTCTGTATCTCTATAGATTCCTTCTTGGACAAACGTTGTTCTAGTTTTGTCTTCTTGGGTTATAGTAGTACAGATGTTTTTTTTTTTTCATATTCTATTATTATTAAATTCCCGATTCTTTTTTTTTTCCTTTGTTGGTAAATTAGTTTTATTAAATAAATTATTTTTTATTTTATTTATTTAATGTAATTTACAACTGTACAAAATAATACAATAAGTAAATATGTTGTATGTTTCATATACACTTGAAAATCTTGGGAAGGAACTACCCATCGGTGGTACTTCAAACATTAATTTAAATTAGAAGGTCCCGTGATCATTTTCTTTTCAGACCCCTCGGAGGATTATTAGGGATTGTTAAGGATGAAAGATTAAGAATTAATGGGTTAGGATGGTTAAGGAGTTTGGGATGAAAAGACGCATATCTGTTTTGGGCCAATTCTGCAACGAATGGGATGTTAAGGTCTTTGTGAATGAGTTTATTTGTAACATAATAAGGAGCATCAAGGATTTTACGAAGGGCTTTGGATTGTAAGGATTGGATGCGGGAGGAGAATAAATAATCTTGAAAGAAAAACATATATATTATATTTTAAGAACTCACGTAACTATAATAGGTGTAAATATGAATTTTCCTATACTATTTTTAACATCGAAGTATGAAAAGATTATATATTACATAAAAACTTACATTCTCTCAAGATTTAATTGCAATTATGGATCAAGTTGAGGGAAAAATTCTAAAGCAATTTGTTAATACAAAAATCATATTGTTGTTATTCCAATTAAAGAGAATACTGGATTGAAAGAAAGTGGAGAAAGACGTATCAGTTGGTGAGAAAAGATGTAGCAGGGAAAAGCCATTATTTAACTGAACAAATCGAGCTGTGTAAATGTTTTGGTAAGTATCGGGTATCAGGGAGTGAAGGATTGATCCGCTCTCTCGACTTTATTTCGTCCGGCTCTCGTCTCTTAGGCCATCTTCTGGACTGTATCAATGTTTACAAAATAATATAGTTCACAAATAACAATAAAACAAATCCTTCATTTCTTTTATTTAAATGTATTTCTTTTTTTTTTTGTTTTTGCATATATGTCGAGTATATTTTTGATTCTAATGAAATATAATTGTGTATGACCATGTAGGATTTTTCATTTATATGTATTTTTCTATATTTAGAATTTTCACTAATTGTTTTTCTGAGAGTGAATTAGATAAAGGTTAATATAAAAGAAAAAAAAAACGAATAATTTTATTTTAAAAAAAATTAAAATATAGATA
>NW_027111978.1:22866-38526 GCF_000696795.3 Halyomorpha halys | reverse complement strand
TTTTTATTTTATTAATATAAAATTAATACTCAATTGTACAACTAGATGTAGTATGCTGTGTCTAAAGCAACCGAATGCAGTTGGGCGCCACTTTTAAAAAAAGTGTTTTTCTCTCTATTATTTTTATCTAATCATTCATCGAATCATTATAATTATTTTAAATAATTAGGTGCGAATGTGTATTTATTTTTTATTTAAATTTAATTCTCTTTATATTGTATATAAATTATATTGTTATTGTTTAATCTGTTTTATTTTATTATATCGGTTTATATTTTAGTTTACATTATCATATTTAATTTTTTTTAATACTATATATTTTTTTCTAATTTAAGAAATACTATTGCTATAATTTACATATTTTTAGTTCTTTTATTTTTCTGTATATATGATATAAATGACTTAAGATACTAATACTTATTGCCCTTAGCCGTGGCAGATTATATTATTAATCTTAAATAAAAGCAATAAAAATTGTAATTAATAAGTTAAATATTGCTTGCTATACTAATAAAACATATGGATCCTAAAAATTCAGTGCCCTTTTTTTCTTTTTTTTAGATATTTCTATAGCAAATCTTAGATAAATACTATTTATTTATCTGACACAGCACATGTTTGACAAACAAATTAATATAATTACTCAAGTTAATTTATGTTAAGGGTACTTATTGGCAAATAAAAAAAGTAATAATATATTAAATGAAGAAAGAAAAACGAAAAGTAATAAAAAAAATAGTAAATTTAATTTAAGTAGGACCACGCTTATCGAATACTCGAATTTCTTGCCAGTTACGTAAAGTTTTATTGTTGCTTACTTTAAATTTTGTTAAAAAGTCTGAAGACGCTACATCTGCGTATACATAACTGATAAAACGGAGTTGTTGAGACAACAAAAATTTCTTATTAAATATTAAAATAAATCAAGTGTATTTTTTCCCCCTTCACCTGAAACTCATGATTTTTAAATGCTTGTTTAAACTGACACTTTTTTATGCAAGAGATATTTTTATAAATTTGTCACCATGCCGTTTAAGCGTTTATTGTCATTTGAGGATGGAATGCACGGAACATTTTCTAAAGGGACTTCTCTATAGAAAAAAAAAGACAAATAAAGTAATTGACGAGCTCCAATAATTAAAATTAATGATATGCAAACAACTCTCAAATTTCATTTTTAGTTCATAACTATCGGAAAAATTGTACTTAGCTCGACTCACTGATGTAGGCAAAATATAATAAACCAGATACTAGACTAATTTTATTTCATTTTTACTTTTTATGATATTCTAACACTCAGTAAGTAATAACTAAATCAGAAATACTTAGACTATAATGAAATGAGAGAAGAGGACTGATCATTAAGGCATATCGTTATAATAATTGTTCATCACTTATTCCGTTAACTCATTTTCTCCAGGAATCGATTATATCAATCATAATTATTTGGGTCCTCAATTATTTAATCAACATCTTTTCAAAGTTCCCTATAAACTCTTCGAGAGGAAACAAAGTACTTGGAGAAAATTTCAGGTTAAATGATTTCAGAATCGTTATTTCTTCAATATCAACATTAACACTTAATTATTTGATTGGATTTCGCTTGTAGGAATACTTCGACTTATAATGACTTAAAATAGTTACAGATATTAAAACTTTTCCTCCAGTCCTTGTGATAAGTAAGCTTCAAATGGAACTGTGTAATTTTTAATTTTATTTCAGGAATCCGTTCTAGTAATATGAAAAAAAAATTATATATCGATATAATATTAAGAATACAATAATAAATAAAAATTACTTTTGGGAATAAAATAAAAAAATGATATAGTCGCTGCTAATAGGTTTAGTGTTAGAACCAGTAAAGTCTTATATAGAGTGTTTTTTTGAGCCCGATAGAACTTGAAATTGTAAAAAATAACACAAAAAATTAAATTGTAATCAAATTTTTTTTTTTTATTCGAAAGATCAATACGTGACATTAACATTTGAAAATGATTTCGGGCATATGGGCACCGCGGCTGTTCTTGACGAAGCGCATTCTGGACGTCCAATTTTGGGCGTATGTCACGAATAACACGAACAATGCTGGCCTCCAAGGCGTCAATTGTTGCTGGTTTATCAGCATAAACCAGTGACTTCACGTAGCCCCACAGGAAATAATCGAGAGGTGTCAAATCGCACGACCATATGCGGCAATTTTGCTTATTAACAAACCCGTTAAGCCAAAAATGCGCCTCATCGCTGAACACAATTTTACAGAATGCGCTTCGTCAAGAACAGCCGCGGTGCCCATATGCCCGAAATCATTTTCAAATGTTAATGTCACGTATTGATCTTTCGAATAAAAAAAAAATTTTGATTACAATTTAATTTTTTGTGTTATTTTTTACAATTTCAAGTTCTATCGGGCTCAAAAAAACACCCTATATTTATTTGGTATGTTACTATTTTGATTAAATCCGTCCCCATCAATGGACAATTAAATATTCTGATGTTCATTGAAATAATTTGACATGGTTAAAATAACAAATTTTTAGAACACCTCCGAAGTACATTTGATTGTGATTATTTAAATTAATTAATCATTTCTCATCGATAGCATTAAAAAAAATTGATAAATATCATTATGATGCAGCACTAAAATCTTTTCCCTGGTTAAAAAAAAATTCTAGAAAGAATTTTAGTAATATTGATGTATAATATATCGTTGGAAAACCAACGATTTAAAAAAAAAAATTAAGACCGAAAGTATAAAGTGGTTTAAGATCATAATGGAGACAAAAAAATAGTAAACTGATTTTTTTTTAAAACAATTTGAAGCTTCAGATTAATCAAAATCTTATAAATTCTTTTCATTTTTTTAATAATAAATTCGTAGCTTTTCTTTTACATCAAGTAAGAATCAAATTAACTTTTTTATGGTTCAATAAACATGGAGATTATGGGCATTTTGTTATATGCTCTACATTAATACTAAAATTACAGTAACCATTTTTTTCTTTAACTCAAACATTCATGTTGTTATCAACTCATTTTTAAACAACTTTAATTGTTCAAATTATTTAAGTATTATATATTATAATCTGTTATATACTTGAGGCGTGTTTTGCTAAACATCAGTAAATTCATTTTTGTAAAATTATTGTTCAATATTAATATCAGAGGATCACATTTAAATAAGTCTAATCTTTATTGAAAATGTTGGTTTGTAACATCTACTTGATAGGGGAAAATTTTAATTTTGAAATAAAGAGAATAAGTTTCAGATATAGAATTTTGAATTTAAAAATTTCTTGTTAGAAGTGGATTAATGCATTTTATAAAAAAAATCCTCATTTGTTTGCTATCATGTTCTTCAGTTCGCCAAAGTAATTTACTAAAAACCAATCTTTTTCCAGTGTTCAATATAAATGAAGAAACAAAAATCCAAATAAACAAGTATTTTTAATTTCGAAACAGAAGACAATAAAAAAACAAATATGACCGGACAAAGCACTCAGAGAAAGAGAAAAAAAAACATGCACAGACACAAAAAACAAGGAGAAAAAAAGATCTCATCGAAGAGGAAACCATTCCCCAATTCCGGTAGCAAACTCGATTGGAACCGCAAACAGACTAAAATATTGCGGCTTACATTACAGATTTTTAAGCATCGTACAAAACTGGAAGAATATTTTATTTTATTTTTTAATTCGAATCTGAAGGTATTATAAAGTTAGGTTTTAAACCATTAGTGAAACTATATGTATAATAGTAAACTATAGAATTTTCGCCTATTCTATATATAAAATTTTGCTACCAAAGTCATTACAACCATCTGAGTAATGCCTTCATAACGAAGGATTGTTTAAAATTGAAGTTCATCTAGTGTTGTTCAGTGCAAAATCATTAGTAAGTCCTCCTATTCAAAGTAGAGATGGTGTAACTTATACTCAAGTGTAAAGTTCATCGAAGCATAACCCACAGAGTGTTCTGACTTTTAAAGAAGTCTATTACAATCGCGAAGTTATTTTCCACTCGGCGAAGTTTTCCCACTAAGTCTGATGTTTTAGTGTTTACTATAACTTCGCAATCTTACGTATGTAGTAGTAGATGACATAATAGACAAAACAGTGTCCATTTCGAATTAAATATTTCAGGTAAATCTTTTATAATTTTCTTAAATCCATTGTATCGATCTATCTTAAATGATTTTCACCGTATTATAACAACAGGAAATTACTATCAATAACAATAATAGTTTACTATCAATCAGAATGATTGAGGAGAAAAATCTCGTTAAGACTTCGTTAAACCCACATTGTAAAAAATAAAAATTATATTAGAATATTTTTTTTTCATTAAACTTATTTGTTACAATTTTTTTTTATATAAAACAACATATTAGTTTACGTAGTTTATAAAAATAATTTTTCTTCAGTCTCAACTCTAGACCTGCAGATAGCCCTCTATTGACCAAGGGGAACCGTAGTCGAAGTGTGGGAAGACAAGAGAGGATACTAGGTACTGACGGGTTTTCTGAGGAATGAAATTATGAAATCTTAGGAATTGTTTAAGTAAAGTAATGGATTTTCGTATGATTTGAGAAATATGATTATTCCAGGAGAGGTGTTGCTCGAAAGTGACCCCAAGGTTTTATTGTAGGATAGAAATGAATCGGTTGGTTATTAATGAAGAGTAGAACAGTAAGGAAGGGAATGAAGGAGGCGCTTGGAACCAATAAGAATGGCCTTGGTTTTTCAGCATTCAAGTTCAAATCATTGTTTAATGCCCATGTGTTAATACTATCTATATCTTCTTGTATCTTTTTGATGGCCTCAAGCATTTTGGAAGGATGGAAGAATAGGTAAATTTGAAGATCGTCTGCATATAGGTGGTATTATATGTGGTGAATGGAATCAGGAAGATCATTAATATAAATGGGAAAAATGGTTGGTGAAAGTGGGGACCCTTGAGGAACACCTCGTGTCAGAAGAAAGGGAAGGAGATTTGTTCGGAATGATGACTGTTTGGGAACGATGATACCACTTCAGGACACTATTTGACATGGAAAGATTATGAAGTTTAATGAGGAGGATCTTATGGTTAACAGCGTCAAATGCTTTCAAAAAATCAAAAAGAACTAAGATTGATATATGATGATGGTGGTTTGGAGGGTCTTAGGGTATTTTTTCTTATGTGTAAGAGTGACTAATATATTGTAGATGAGAAACATTGACTAATATTTTCATGGAATGTTTATAAAACCAAAGAATTTGAATTAGAGAGCTAGGGTGTAGAAGTATGAAAAAAATCGAAAAAAAAAATCTATTTATTTAAAAAATAAAAATAAATGATAAGGAAAAAGAGTTATTATTATTTTTTTAATGAAAATATATAACTAACTAAATCATTCATTTTAAAGATTTTCCCATCTCTGAGCGTAGGAGTCACAGGATTTTTTTTATTAAAAAAAACCTTATTTCATTAAAAATAAAAAGAAATAAAAAAATATAAAATATCGTTCTAGAGACATTTCGGGATAATATCTAAGTCATAAAATATATTATCATTATTCTTCAAAACGATTTTCCAGACCATATGTCACTGGAATGATATTCCCTTGATTTTTTTAATTATATAAACATCGAACTGTTAATTTTATTCCGTCATACGATATATTACATCTTAAGCAATGATATGTAAATAGTTTTATTATCTCATTTTTTATTTTGTTATACACAAACGGACACCTCCGTATAATGGAAACAATTATCTTCCCCGTAGGTGTCCGTTCTACAGGAGTTGCATTGCATTCATATGTCTATTTATCTTGACTTACAGGGTAATTACTATTATAATTATCTGAAGGTTCTTAATTGAATTGTTAGTATATCTTAATTACTTGGTAGAGTTAATCCTGCCAGTGAAAGATACATGAGAATTCACCTCGATCGTTACCTTAATCGCTCGAACCACCACATCAATATCAAACCTACGCAAGGTTAGCAATGCTATATCCTATCCTAAATATAAAATCCAAATTAAAACCGGAAACAGTTATTCTTATTTTTAAAACAAAGCTCAGGCCACTGGCAAGGTATGGCTGTGAATTCTGGGGAGCGGAAAGGAAAAAATTACAATATTTTCAAAATAAAGTCGTAACAATTTCAGTAGATGCTCCTTGGTTTGTAGGAAACAGCTAATTGCATTAGGAATTACAAATAAGACAATAGAGGATTATATAAAAAAAAAGTTCATGAAGTTCCTCTCTCAGTTATCTACAGTTACATAAACAGTGACCAGTAACTTGGGAAACTCAACCACAACCCGAAGACTGAAGCCCTGGCTGCTACAGGACATCCTGTTATAAATTCTTTTATCACTCTAAAATTTTATTTAATTTTAATTTCTTTTTTTTTTCTCTTCATCTTTTTCTAAAGTCACTTTCTTTTTTTTCCATTAGAAGTCAATTATTTATTTTGTTAAATCCATAAATGTCATTGTTTTTTAATATAAACTTTACTTTTATCTAATTAAGAGTTATTATTTTAATCTATTTATTTCATATTATTTTTTATTGTTTTGTTTTATTCATTATATTGTATATAGTTAGGGGTGACTTTTGAACCCCTCCCCATAATCAATTGTTAAAAAAATGTACTTTTACATGTAAGGCCCACCTAGTATTAAATAAATAAAAAACAATAAGGTAGTGTTGAATTCATTATCTGCATAAACAATTCCATTGATAGTAGTAAACAGTGTGACAGTAAAAGAAAAGAAATTACATTTAATGTGGTACTATATGCTACTTTTATAGTGACCCTGAGGTTTAAGTTTGTTTTATTTATTGACTCAATTTTGTCTAAATTTATGGTGTAGTAAATGTCACCGTATAGAAACAAACATGGATTCGATTCACGCCTCTGTTAAAAGTTTTTATTGCTAATGGGCTCTCTCTGTCGGTTCTCTTGAATACAAAATGTTCTCATATATATTTATTATGTATTATATATTTTTTATATAATATATATAGATTTCTCTGGAAGTATAAAGTTCAACAGCTTTGGGAAACCCGTTGCTATGCTATATAGAGTTCATTAAGTAAAAAAAAATTTTACATTGAAATTATAAAAATAGGGTTTGATTCTGAGATGCCAATGGATATCAAAGTTTTAAATTATAATAAATTTAGAAACAGCCTAATTTTCTACCATATATATTATTTTTAAGTGAATCATAGTTAAAGCATAAATAGGGAAAATTTATGTGTTTAATTTTTCTTCTCTGCTTCCCCAGAAATTGTTCTGAATTATAGATTTTCTTTGCATTATGTAAAAAATACATTGCATAAAGGTAAGGTATAATAAATGACCCCCGTAAAAGCTTTATAATAAATTAAGTTCTGACAGGAATACCAGATAGACTCATTCTTGGGATGTGTCTGTCAACCACGATTCATGACTCTGACGGGTCCTTCATTTTCCGTCAAGAGAATATTTTGTGAGGAGAAGAGAATTTTAAACGGGTTTGTTCTTCATTTGGAAACATACCTAATATTGGATCTTCAGTAAATAAATGTCCTGCGTTCTAAGGTCTACATTAAAATGATATAATATTCAATTAGATAATTACATAATTTTGTAGGTGTACAACATTAAAATTAGTAAATATTCAATGTAACGATCATTAATTTTATTATATTTTTTTTTATTTGCGAAATCATGGACAAATTAGCGGGGTTTTAAAAATATTGAGATCCAACTTCCTCAACTCTCCATTAAGCTTACTAATAATACTCTATACTATCTATATACTCTAATAAGCTTACTATATTAATGTCAAGTCCTAATAATAACGGTGGTGAGATGCAAATTTTATGTAGTCCTTTGCTCCTCTTTAAGGTTGGTTGTAGCGCATAATCGATGTCAGTGTTGTGGCAATGCTGTAGAAGCAATTTCATTGTCGGCTTGCTTGGCTGCACTTTTACGCGCCCCATGCCACACCACTGTCGTGGAAGATTTCCTTCCTTAAATCAATATCACTGCATTCATTCAAGACTGTCTCAGGATTCTTATTTAAATCTTATCTGATTTTTACTAAGTATTTAAGTAAGCATTCTACTAAGTTATTAAATCTGTTTTTTTTTTGGTTTTTTTCATAACCCCTATTTCTGAATTTCATTTATAGTTTTTAGCATGAATATATATACTGGTCCTGTACTGTTTCCTTCTTCTGTAGTGGCCTACATTTTAAGGAGTTTTTGACTTGTATTTTTGTTGTAGTGGGCGTTCTTCGAATTTTATAATGCTGCTATTTTATTTTTTTTTTATTTTCAAAACCTCTTTATTTTTCATTCAAACTCAAAATACAATAATATATATATACAGAATACAAATTATATCTTTGCCGTATGGCATTATAAGAATAATTACAATGAACGCTGAAGGTTGCTATACTAACGTATGTTCACATATTCTAGGTAGCGAGAATCGGTGAATGTTAAATAGACTTAATTTATCGTAAATATTATGTATCTTGTGAAATTAAATCCAACAAATATTTTATATTTATATTTTTTCTAAAATCCTTCGTAAAATCCTCAATGCTCCTTATTTTGTTACTAATAAAACCATCCATAAAGACCTAAATGTTCCTTATGTAACCGATCTAGCCCGAACCCGATATTATTCCTTCCATAATAAACTCCCTAACCACCCAAACCCAATCGTTTCTAACCTTGCTTCCTCTTCCATTCCTGCCAATCCTCCGAGGCGCCTGAAAAGAAGATGGCCTCGTGACCTTATATTGTAAACTGTTTTTAGTGTTCTACTACTGGCTAGTTTCTCTACATCCTGTATGTACATTATGTCATTATGATCAAATTTACTGGTTGTATTTTTTTATACAGTTGTAAATATCAATAAATAAATAAAATAAAAAAATAATAAAAATATTTTTTCTCTTCAGGTCTGTTCTTAAATTGCTATAGAAATTTCTATTTACGCCAAAATTTGAGATTATTTACTCTAATTCGAAAAATATAGCGATCGAAAATGTCAAGGTTATTGTCATATCGTTTCTTTAGTCTTGACTTGGACAGAAGGATGCTAAATTACAATTTTGCTGTTATAGAATCCAATTATCACACTTATGATTGCTTGACGACTTAAGCGATAAACAATAGTTGTTAACTGGCCTGTGGCAGCTCAGTTAGTTAGGTAATCATCACGGTACCTGAGGACTGGAGAGTTAATCGGATAAGGCGAGCGACTGTAATCTGACGGCCTGACCTCCGTGGACCGTAACGGATAATGAGATGGTAATAATTGAGTAGCTGATTGCCTAGGAGACAATCCCTGTGGCATCCGATTCTAATGTACACCGTTCAGATATGATAAACAGTTCATAACAGAATCTCTTTGGCACTTAGACTAAATCTGTTTTGTTTTTTTTCGGCCGAGACTCCCATTGGAGTCCTATACTGGACCAAATAGTACAAGAGCCAAAGAGGAGAAAAAAAGGCAGTTATCTCACCCCAATTTTCAATTACTTTAATGAAAACTATATATAATTACTAGTCAAAATTCATGAGTCTGCCAAGTATAGGTAGGGGGAATAAAAATGGCGGCTGTTTCTATGCGATAAAAAAAAACTATATTTTCATTCGGAGCTCTATATCTTAAAAAGTAGAAACAACACAAGAAAACCTTAGAGAACTTAATTTAAAGAAGAGTAAATTTGCTGAAATATGAGCCCTAAGAGAGTTATTACGTTAAATAGTTTTCGAGATATAGCTTTTTAAAAAGCAACATTTCACAAAAATGGGGACTTACTGAAAGATCAGTAGTTAGTGAATTTATTTTGAAAAATCTCAAAAACCATTTGACGTACAGATTTCTTTTAGCACTCAAATTAAGGCTAGTTAAATGAGCTATGAAGTATTTTATGATGTTTATCTTCGTGGGAGTAATAATTTTCATGAACTTTGCTAATATAAATTGATTTATAATTGTGAATATCATAAAAACTACTACCCCTACGAAGAAAAGTGTCATGAACTACTTTATAGTATGTTATATTTCCTTTGTTTTGAGTGTTGGCGGACATATGATTTACAGATATATTTTTTCAAAAATCCAATATTTTTTACGAACAACTAGAAATTAACATTTTGTGAGTTTATTTTGTCAAATATCATAAAAATTAGTGTTTTTTAAGGTTTTGAAACAGCCGCCATTTTTTATTCCCCCTACCTATACTTAGCAGATTCATCAATTTTGACTATTAATTATACATAGTTTTCATTAAAGCAATCCAAAATTGGGATGAGATAACTGCCTTTTTTTCTTCCCGGCTCTTTTACTATTTGCTTTACAGAAAATTATAGGATCATTCTCCTATCTTTGTCCATATTTATTAATAACAGAACCCATATAATTTCTCTCTCCATTTTTGTGCATTTTAAGCGGACAGATATAAAAAGAAATGAAGAAAATTATTTCCAAATTAATTTTTTGAAATCATAACAATGTAAAAACATGCGACTATGCTTTGTTAATGAAAATAAAAATATTTAGTTTTCTTAATTTATTTTTATATTTTACTTATAAGTTTGATAACACGTGCCAATTAAGTAACCAAATAAGAGTCCATAATTTAGATTATTTCATTATGAACTGGAAGCTATTCTTAAGACTTTAATTAGTACTTTTGCTAGTAAAATATTAATAGTTTAGCCTAAGATTATATATTGTGTTATATTTTTTATAATATAACCGGAGGTAATAATTTAATTTAAATATTTTAGGTTACCTATCATGTAAAATGTTTTTTTAATTAAAATTTGTCAATTTAATAAACTTTATCACTATATGAAATTCATCTTCAACATTTACTCGATAGAATGCGAAAGTTTTTGGTTTTCGAATATAAATATTTTATAGTACAATGTTGTCAATGGTACTCAGATAAAAAAAATTAAATGGTAAATATTTATTTTACCCAATTGCTATGTAACTATGAGAACGCTTAAACTTGTTTCAATTCCTACTTTATTTTAACTTTGTTTTTTTTTGTTTGAAGAAAGTAATAGCGTTTTCTAAATGTAAATAATATAGTTATATAATATAAATAATAAAAAATGAAACAAACGAACAGTTCAAAATAATAATCATTCATTAATAGTTAATTTTTGTTTGGATTTATCCGAATCATGTTCTGGGGTTATTGATGATAATTTGATTAAATTGATACAAATTATTTGCTAAATGGTTAGTTGAGAATGAATATTTTTTAAAAATTAATTTGACATTTACTATGACAATTATAATAAATTATTATGACATTTAATTACATTATAAAAATTAAATGGATTTAAAATTTTCGAATGTAATAATCTAAATAATTTGCATGCAATTAGCCTAGGTAAAGTGTTTGCTATTAGATTTACCGTACGTAAATATTAACAGTATAAATTTATTTATATACAGAAAATAACTGTTTTATGTATATCTATTTCATTTTATATTCATTGAGGAATATTTTATCATGAATTTGTATTTAATTTTCAATATTAGTCTGTTGTATTACAATATTTATGTTATAATTTTTATATTCTATGTGACAAGCTTTGGTTTCTGTAAATTTTAATCAACAATGATAGTATAATTAAAACAGTGGAATATTACTGAAATAGGAACAATAAAAATTAAATTTTTATATCATAAATTATAAAAATAAAAATACATATCCTTTTTATATTTCACATCAAGTTATAAAACTTTTTACTCTAGTATTATAGTTAGTGCTGAACATACATTTATAAGTGGAGCTACAGTTTCATTGTTTAAAAATTTCTTCTTGTTGAATCATAAAATACATCGGAACTCATTTTGAAGGTATAAAATAAGCTGCAATTTTCCACTCGAAGCATGTCTTATCAGTATCTTTTCTTATGATAAGGAAGTCTTAGAGGGAAAAGTCCCTTCAGCGAATTTTTTAAGATTACAATCTGAACGATAAGTTTAACGTTCATGATACCAACTTTATGAGACGATGTTTAGAAATACAAGGGCTTTTTTTTTTGTTTTTTTTCTTAAACTGTGTTTACAATTGGGTTATAATTATTTATCTCAATTTACTTTTTTTTAATCATGAATCTTTTGTAAAAAAAAATGGAATTAAATTAGTATTACATTAACAATCAGAAAGAAAGATTATTTATTAACAAAATTATACATTCTTTTTCTTTAAATTGTTTTATTTGTCAATATTAAAATTAGCCATTTATGAACACCAACTCACATTTATTGTAAAAATACAAAAAAAAAAAAAAATAAAAATAAATATAAATCAATTGATAAAAAATGAAACATTTCTGACACACATTAATTATTTTCCGATGATGCCTATATTTTTGAGCTAGTGACTGTTTTTTTCCCCTCGTAGATACTTAAGAGACTTAGGGCTTTGTTTTCAAATATTGCTATAATATTCGTTCATAAAATATTTTATAAAATGCTTTTACTAACTATTAGGACAGATTGCTAAGTCCAATACAGCTATTTCTTGCTCTATCTTCGCTAATATAATATGATAAAATTTTATTGTAATTTATTTATGTTCTAGTTTATATAACTGGATAATTTTATTATTCTTCCAACGAGTAACATGAATGTTTCTGAAGATGTTAATTATTCAAAAAATGAATAAACTAAAGTGATATAGTTTTCATGTTCAATTGACAGTTGACAGTTGGCTGACAAAAAAAAAACTATTATTTTACTAATTAAATCTTAAATGAAATATATTTATATTTATACTTATAAGGAACCGTTCAAAATCTATTGACAGAATGACTAATTTGCGAAGAAAAATTTTTAGCACAAAAAAATAAATCAATGAAATATTTATTTATTTTTTTTAAGGCAGTAAAAATATTTCAAAAAAGTACCAAATTACAAAAATGTCTTTATCTGTTCATTAACGTATGGCCATAAAAATGTTAATGAAACATTAAAAGAGATTACAGTTGAATTCTACTACGTCTTTGTCCACAATTTATTTTATATATTAAAAAGACATTTGCTTTTTTTTAAACACGTTTTTCGTCTATTGCCCACTGTGAACCTTATTCGGTAAACATATATCTGTGCCCGAAATCCTACAAAACAAAAAGGAAGCAACAAAATACTTCTTGTACTCAGAGAGCTTTGAAATGGACCGTTGAAAACTGAGCATCGAAAATTTAAACCAATTTCAATAAACAGGTTGCAATGAAGTAAAAATAAAAAATATATATATTCTAAAAATTCATTAACTGAATTGAATTTTGCATAAATTCTAATAATTTTCAAGATTTCGTTATAAAAGAAATATTGCTCAAATTATTTAAATTTTCATTTTATTGATTAATTTATACTATAATCAGGCAATTTAACTCATTGTGGTATTTATTTGGCTTACTTATTTTTTTTAGGTTGTATTATCCATTTCCTAATAAACAAATAAGTAAGTACAGAAATTATGGCATTGTATTGAACTTATGATACTATAAAAAGTAGGCAAAACACTGTAAGTGTCGCATTACGAGTTAATAACTGCATTTCATGTATATTCAAGCAATTTATCCCTGATGAACAGTTTGGTGCACTTGCCATGAACTCCTTTGAGCCCTAGCAGAAGGAAACGGCGATAGCAATAATAAATATGAAATGCATTCCTCCAATGAGTAATGGCACACAAGATGGAATGGGGAGTCGGAATTGAATACAGATGTGTATCTTAGAACAGTTTTGTTTATAAGTATTTCTGAAACTAGAGTATTAACTCATGTCTATTTTACTCCAACATCACAATATGTCAATAAATCTGCAATGCCATATTGTTCACTATATTTGTTTCTCATATACGATAAATCATAATGAATGTAATAACAACTGGTAGTTTCTCTTTTTGTGGATTGTAATACTATGTAATTTTTGTTTTATGGATTTCAAAGTTCACCTAATTTATCTGAAGAAAAATTCATGTGGTCTTATTATGAATTTGAAATATTACACGTTTTTTATTTAATCTGAAGATATATTTAAAATAAATAATTTAATTTCTATCCATTTTAGGCTCAGAACATTTTATTTTATTTTAAGTCCAACGTTTCGGCCAATCCGGCCATCCTCAGGGAATTATATAAATTAAAAAATTTAACTCCATAAACAATATCCAAAAACTGAATCCTGTTTGAAGAATTTATTTTCAATCTTCATAAATATCATAGTTTACTAACATCATTGATCCAGTGTGAATGTTGTTATTTATTTGCTCATTGTTCAATTTTTAATTTAAGGTATATGGTGGTGACTTCAGGTAACATTGGTGACTTCATTGGTTTTTTAGTTGATTTTGATTATGTATGGAGAGTTAATAAATTAATTATTTATGTATTGTTGTGATTTTTTACGTCTCTTTTATTAAAATAAAAAAAATGCTAATAATTGCCATGAACAGAGCAGAGACATGGGAAATTGAATAATTGAAAGTTGATTAATATCAACAGTAATAAATACAAAGTAGACATAGTGTTTTCAACACAATTACACCTCTTTAATCTAAACCATTTAACTAAGCAATATGAAAAAAATCAAAATATACCAGTGCTACTAAAGAAATCATATCTAAAATTATATTAAACAATTAAATAAATCAATTTACTTAATAGTAGTACCTAACCAAAGTACCTGTTCGTTAGTTTACCAAAATGAAGAATTTTTTTGAATATTTATTTATTGCTATTTACAACTGTACATTATAATACATTTAGTAAATCTAGCTATTCTGCCCAGGTCAAAACAACAATTTCTAATTACTCAATATTCACTTAAAAGCAAAATTAAAATCATTTATCACAGTCACAATAAATGAACCTACAACAAATTTGTGATAAAGTTTTTAAGGAATAGTGGCTGTGATAAATGATTTTAATTTTGGTTTTAAGTGAATATTGACTAATTAGAAATTGTTGTTTTGACCTGGGCAGAATAGCCTGTATGGAGTTAGAGTTTTTAAATTATATAATTTCAAAATTTTATTAAGTAGATTGTCCCTGAGTCCCAGATTGGCCGAAACGTCGGACTTATAAGAAAAATAAAATGTTTTGAGACTAAAATGGATAGAAATTAAATTATTTATTTTAAAAAAATTTACCAGTCTCAAGAAAGTGTTTAAGATTATAAATTAGATATATTTAAATTTTACTATAATAGAAACTGTGTGTATCCGTATGTAATTATCTTGAACCTGGTTCGATTCCGTTTATTATAAAATATATGATCAGTATGTCGTCTAGGATCCTAACCAGTGCTTTTAACGTCACTACCTGTAGATTGATGGAAAGGTAAACCTGGCGGTTAAACATGATCCTAACCATATCACTTGGTTCCTCCCACAAAACTATCCAGGAAGAAGCAGATCGATACTGCTGCAGAATCTTAAAATATTTTACAGTCAGACTTAAACAATTAACCTATTTTGCTATGTTTTTTTAACTTAACATCACAGTCACAATAAGTGAACCTACAAAAAAGTTGTGATAAAGTTTTTAAGGAATAGTGACTGTGATAAATGATTTTAATTTTGGTTTTAAGTGAATATTGACTAATTAGAAATTGTTGTTTTGAC
>NW_027111978.1:6602-22641 GCF_000696795.3 Halyomorpha halys | reverse complement strand
GAAATAAATATGTTTTATATTATATATTTTATATCATACCGGATACCAGGGTATAGGGATCCTCAATAAATCCTCTTCGAATTTAGAAGCGACCCTCATAGTTTAAATTCTATAAATATCTACATTTCAGGTCGATTTAGAATAACTTCATCCGAGAACGAGATTCCGTTTCTCTGGAAACTCTTAGTCATTTGATTAATCTTAGATGTTTTCCTTGGATAGTGGAGGTTATATACCATTCAAGAGGTCACAAACGATTTTCGTTTCAGTAAAATCTAAAAATAAATATTAACATCCACTTAAAAATTGTTTCTTACCTATTTTTTTTTGTATTGGTGGATAAAAAAAAAAAAAATGAAAACATAAATAAATGCATTATATATAAATTTTACCTTACTACTTTTTTACTTTATTCAGACTCCTCTACTGTAGTTTTGGGTATTTTGATTTGATTTTCGCTGTTCCATAACATTTGTATTTGTTCTATCTTTTTAGGATATTCTTAATTTTTTAATCTTTTGTCCAGTTCTATTGCGCACCTAATTCTGGAATTTCTTACAGAAAGGGGTACATTTTTAAAGGGATTCTTGTAGTAATTCAGAATTTAAAAATAATTCATTTCGGTAACTTTTTTCATCCGACGCGTCCTGAAGGCCTCAGTCATAAAAAAACAAACAAAAAAACGAAAAAAATGATTTGAAATTTTTCACAATTGCGCGTAAACGCTGCAGAAAATTGCAAAAAAAATAAAATTTACCTAACAAAATCCTTTTAGACTTTAATTTCCTATAAGAATCCTTCATCATAATTTGAGTTCACCCGAACGGCCGTAGAGACTAAAATGATCATAATGATGAAGTCTTAATTATAATGAGTGATTTTTTGGAGAAATTGAATTTTAAAACGATTTTGTTCTGAAATTCTGAACTTTTTTTAGTGATTTACGCGTCAGATCAAAAAAGATCTAAAAATCTACCTGCGTTAGGTATGCTGTTCTAGGTATGACCAATGTTACCCACAAAAGATATACTAGATATAAATGTTATAACTTGGCGAAACTATATAAATAAAAAATATTATAAAAAATCCGAAAATTGTTGAGACGTTTACTTATAGAGAGATCTTTACGTTTATACAGAGACACCCTGTATACTTACAAATATTTTATATATTCGAATAATTTTTATATTTTTAAATTTTATAGTTATAATTTCAGAGGAAATAAAAATATATATTTACATATTTCTAGCAAAGTTTTTATTTTTTTTTTATTTTCCATGACCATTGACTGCGGTTTGTTTCTATACTTAGGAAATTTTGCAGACTGTCCCTAAGCTGCTAAATGTATTTAAAAAAAGTAACTCCAGTCTTATCTATAGACTACGTTACACACAAAATAAAATAAAAAAAATTTGTTAGATGTGCGACTATTCAAGAAATTTGTTATATATATAATATATTTTTCATTTACAATAGTAAATCTATATTCTTTTTATATATCTATATATTACTATCAGTAAATATAATTAATTATATTGGGCGAAATATAAAACATTGTTTCTAAAAAAAAATGCAATGAAAATTCGTGAAATATCAACAGAAAATATAAAGTAGAAACGACGAAAGATAACTTTTTCAATCCTTAAACAATAGATTAACAAGTATAACAATAGAATAATAAAAAAAAATTATTCTTTGAACTTTTAGTTGTTTGAAAAAACATTTTTGCCTTAAAGTAATTGTCTAAAAATAATAGATATTATTTGTATCAATTTTAATTATTGATGAGTAAATAAAATAAATTTGTAAAAAAGTGAATTTGTGTTTTGTCTAATTTTGTAGCGAATCATTTCCGATAAACATCTTCAAGGAGGATAAACGTCTAATTGTTAATTAATATGCAAATTCAATTTGTTAAAAATATTAATTTCTATGTTTAATATTGAAACTCCCTGAAACTCGTTCTTGGCAAATGTATCGTAACATTTTTTAAACTATAAACCTCTAGATATTGTTATGCAGGAATGTATTCTGAACATGTTTTCTGGAAAGAGATATAACATTGCAGACAACAGTCAATGTAACATCTCACTTCATTGATCCGAAACTGCAAACCTCCTCTCGCCCGCCCTCAGAATCAGACTTTATTGCACGGTCGTAAATTTACGCTGTAATTTAATACGCCGTAAAGATAACTCACAGATATAATTTATGGTTCTAAGTGCCTGTTAATTGAAACTCAACAGATGGAAACAATCTTTTAATTTATATCAAGAAATTAAAATTATGCATATGAACAGGAAAATATGGATATGGTTATTTATTTTACAACCTCATAACAATTTTTTTTTTAAATATTCTTATACAGATTCCCTTGATAAGTATTTAATTTTATTATTATTTCAGAAAAAAATCTAACAAATAACAAAATAATTATAATAAAATTAAAATTTATTATAAACCCAATGTTTGGCTGTATATTGCTAATTATTATTTTAGTTTTGCATATTTTTTGTGGAATAAAATAAGATTTTTTTTCGTAATACAAAATATAAATAATGATTTCATATTACTTAGGTTTTTACTGTCTAATCCAACTCGATAAAGCTATTTATTTTTTATTACAGCTTCAAATAAATATTCAGCAAAAATTTCTAATATTTGTATATAATATAAGTTTCCTTTTATATTGAATTATGTCCAGAAGGAGCCTATAGACTTATTATTTTCTAAAAATATTAAATTATTTTATGTTGTTGAAGTTGAAATAATTTGATGTTGTGACTATAATGTATTTTTTTTTATATTTCTAAAAACTAATGGTTTATTATTCAAGTCGTTTAAAATTAATAGCAAGCTTATTTAAAAGATTTTATTCACAAAACAATTTTTTTTCCTTTTAATAATTGTAATCATTTTTTTTTATAATTAAAATATACTCATAATAGTATTAAAAAAAATAAAAATAAAAATCATCTCTAAAGATATTCTGTGGAATTTCTATCCAAATAACTTCTAATCATGCATTGAGGTTCATAAACAATCATAAATATATAATCCAATATTATAGTAACTATAGCGCGGAATATATGAATATTATCATGAATGAATACCTGAAGAAAGACAGATCCTATCCTGGAGAAGTACTGGAGGGAACTGGGCCGACCACTTGTAGCCCTGTCAGTGGTGCCTTCTTGCAGGGAAATTTTCCCTACCAAAATTCTCTCCTCAGTTTGAAATTAGTCATTATTTTCCTGTGATGGACAGTCATTGTGTTATTTAATGATGACTAGTTTTACTATTGTAAAAATGACCCAATCCATAGATTCCGAATTAATATAGTTATTTTTTTCATAAAATTATGTTTTAAAAATTAATTTTGACATCATATAAACATTATGATATATTTTATTAAATACTGAATCCGAAATATATATTAAAGAAACTTTACGTATCTCAAGTAATTATTTCAGAAATTAGTAAGATTATTCTAAAAACTTTTATCGTTCCTATATACGATATGAATAGATTGTATTGAAACCAAGAGAGTAATATTATTTTAATAAGAAATAGTTTAATAAGTAATAAATGACCCGAGAAAGAATATTTTTTATCGTTCGATAATGACATTAAGCTGGATTTTTTTTTTCAAATAATTCCGACTAGTTGATCAAGTCGAATGGATTAGGAATATAGGAACAAATCACATTAAAACGAGAAATGCAAATTTCATAATTTGAAAATTTACAAATTTGTTTATTTTACTTTTTATTAAATACTATGAAACTTTGACTAATTTTCAATAAAAGAAAAGTTGGACTCGTAATTGAAACAATAGGCAATCTTATTTTTAAAAATATATAAACATAATTATAGAAAAGTTATTAGATTGTATTACTCTTATTGAACTCCAAATTTTGTAACTAATAAAAGATCACTGACATCAACAGTACACAATAAAATTGAAAGTCGAAAATAAATATACAAAGGTTTGTCAAATGATTTTTCATGGTGGAACATATAGAATTCCTATTAAATTAAGGTGCATAAAAGCAAACTAAACTTAATTTATATTCGATTCTTGAATTTGAATTTTGGCAAGATTTTAAGATCTTTGATCCCAATTTTTCCCACCATGTAAAGAGGGAAATATATTCATATAGGCTTGTTTACGGTTGCGAGAAAACAAAGTCTTGAAAAGAATTACTAATTCTTATGAATGATGATTATGACTATAATTTATTAAAAAAAAAAAATGATACAATATATTCCTAAATCTGATACAGTTCATCGGCTATTAAAGGGTTGCAAAGAATTAAAAGTTATAAAATTTAAAAAAATATTTTTAATAAAAAATTACTAAAATTTAAAGTTACCGATGATAACTAATTATTATATTTTTTTTATTATTAACTGTTATTTTATTTTCCCGTATTATCATTGGCTCTCACTTTAATGTAATTTCTTGCATTTGTGCAAAAAACAACTTAGTAATTGTTTTCAATAATTATTGAATTGTTGTAACATATAATTCTTCATTGATAAAATATTTTATGTGTCGGTGTGTTTATAAACTTAGTCATAATTCATGTGATAATAAACTTTAAATATATATATTTTCAAGTTTTAATTTATTTTAAAGGTATTTATTGTTTTGGGCTGTATTAAAGCTAAATGACTTTCATATCATTTAGTAATTTACTTAAAGACAGTAGCCCTTAGACTTTTGAAATATTTTAATTCAATTAATTTTATATTTAAAAAAAAAGCAACATATATGATTATATGTAGTTATCGATGTTTTAAACTCCTTGTGTAATCCATTGTTTTTATTATTTATTTTCTTTATTATTCCTTCGTTCCAACTATCTGTTTATTTATATTATTATCTTTATTTTTTCTTTCAAAACAACTTTATTGAGGCGACTTTTGCGGCTTTATTGTTTCATGATTGTATGTTCTTCATAACTGTATTACTACTATATAACTGTACTAGGACTAGGTTTGTAGTACAAGATATCTGGCAGAAAATTAATATAAATTATTTCATTCGATATTTTTACTATTGTATTATTATCATAATTAATATTACTATCAATTCTAGAATTATGTTTTATCTGAATCATCAGTTCCCATAATCAAGCATATAATATAATGTTATTAGAAATATATTGAAGATTGAACATTAGTGTGCATATTCAAGCTTCCTTATTGTCGTGGATTGCTTTTAATTTAAAAAAAAAAAAACAGTAAAAATATTTTATTAATTAAACCTTTTACTACTGCTATTGGAAATTTGATTTGACTGGTCATTACTAAATAAATATTAATAATGTGTTTGTACAATTAACAAACCCTAATGCTAAACTATTTCTTCTTCAACAATTATCTTTTATTCTCTAACAGGTGTGAATTTCAAGTATATATAATAATTTATTCATGATATTGGTTATCAGGACAATTTTTTTTATTGAATTAGTATAAACAATACCCTTTTAGGAATTGAATGCAATGATTATAGTCTGAAAAAACCTTATATTTTGTAATTTATCGGGAGGATCTAATAGAAGAAGAAGCGATTAAAAGTTTGGTCTCCAAGTTGAGTAGGAACAAGTGAACCCCATTAATCTTTCTAGTTCATTTGATATATAGGGGAAAACTTTTGTGTTCTAGCTGTTGTTTTTGGTTATGAAATTTATATCAAGTATTACAAATTGTGTAATGGTTATATTGCTGATTATCAGTTAGTTCGTTTCAATTTTTTAGGATCACTCATAAGGAAAAAAAAATTGGGAATATTCATTAAATATTTTTTTTTTTAAATTTATTTATTTAATGTGATTTACAACTGTACATAATAATAAATACAATAAGTAAATATGTTTCAATTACACTTGAAAATCTTGGGAAGGAACCATCCATTGGTGGTACTTCAAGCATTAATTTAAATTAAAAGATCCCGTGGCTATCTTATTTTCAGACGCCTCAGAGGATTATTAGGGATTGTTAATGATGAGCTTAATAGGTTAGGATGGGTAAAGAGTTTGGAACGAAAAGACGTATATCTGCTTTGGGCCAAATCTGCAACGAATGGGATGATAAGGTCTTTGTGGATGAGTTTATTTGTAACGTAATAAGGAGCATCAAGGATTTTACGTAGGATTTTGGATTGTAAGGATTGGACGCGGGAGGAATTTGATGGTTTGGTAGAGCCCCAGAGCTCAATTCCATATGTCCAAATTGGTCTGATTATCGTAGTGTATAATAATTTTTTGTAGTGAATGGGAAGTTTAGAGCATTTGTCAAGTAGGTGTTGTAGCAATCGAAATCTACGAGCAGTTTCTTGTCGTTTCAATCTTGTATGTGGATTCCAAGTAAGTCTCTTGTCAAGATGGAGACCTAAGTATCGAATCTGTTCAATAGGCTTTAGTGGATTAAATAATTAAAATAGTTTATAACTAATAAATTGATTATTATTACAATTTTAATAATGATATATAACAATATACTTCACCAAATTTGTAAATAATTTTTTAATACAATTTTTTTCGTCTCGGTTTAAGGTCTATGTGTTCGGAACTTCAACTTTTAAATTAATTTTTTATGCTGAATCATCCAACTTCAGTACTTAATGAAACAAAACTGCTCCTAAACTCAATTTTATAGTGAAAGTTCAATATAATAATTTAATTTTATGATTTGTTTTAATTTCAAATACTTAATGTTTTAAACTTATTTCTAATTCCATTATTGATAAGTACTTCATACTTATTAACTATATTACTTATTTTGAGAATCGAACCGGCTCTTAAGCAATTTAAAAGTTTTAAGTAAACCACTATTTAGTCAAGTGTTTAGTTAAGGGTTTTGTATTTCAAGCGTTTAAACATTGTCCGAGTGTTTAGTTTAGTTTGTTTGTCCACCTGGTAGTAGTTTGCGATGGGCAATCAAGATGTGCTCCTGAATTTGGTCATTAAAATTATATTATGATGGACATTTTAGAGAAATTCCAAGACGACTTAATAAACGAACCTGATAAATAAAAAAGGCTGTTGGAGAGAAAATATAAAAGAAGTACAAATGAGCTTGGTGTTTGCACAGTTCTGTTTAAACAACTAGAAAACAAAACCAAATATTTTTTTTGCACACACAAATCTGTTAATAATTTTTAATATTTAATAATGACACAGCTATCCTCACTGAAAATGGGTGCGTACATAAAAAATATGACTTATTATATTTTACTTATTACTTATTACTGAGTACTCAATCCTTAATAAATAAATGCAGAACTCTATTAACTAAATAGTTTTTTGTATTTTTTTTACATTTGATGTCACTATTTCATTTAAAATTTGTAAATATGTATTTAAATATTAATTCATGTTTCTTCTTAATTAACATTATTTTATGTTTGTTTTTTCTTTTTAATTTTTTTTTATTAGGAATTGGCCAGTGTATGGTTTTATGATTTAGTAGGGATGTAGTTAAATTGGCATTTCTTCAAGTTAATAATCTATTCTATCACACTGAGTTCTATGCATGGAAAGTTAATTAATACTTTTTTTAAATTATTGCTTAGTTCAGAAATAAATAAATTAGATGATATAATTAAAATTAATTAGATGTTTTTGTATTTATATTTCCTTCTTATTACTTTATGATGAAATTCTTAATTATATTTTTTCAAACAAAAAAAATGTTCATGTATTAGTTGTATAAAAAGCAATACGAATCATTTTATTTTTGGACCTATATTACCTAAAAATAATTTTATAGCTATTCTGTCTATGTTATTTAAATGATTCAATACTTTTTTCTCTTAATCGCAAATAGGAGATTCCCAGGAAGAAGACGCTTGCTTTGAAATTCCCAACGGGAGTGCTAAAGAAACAAACAATGTTCAACCAAACATAAACTAATTTGTTACTATAGCGTGCATTTTAGTAAACTTATGCTATTTTGAATAATTTATGTCAACATTTCTATCTTGGTAAACGCTATTTATACCTCAGATATAATCAAATATATGACTACAATATAGGAAAATATAAAGTTTTAATTGTAAATTGTTTTCTAAATTTATTTTTTAGTGAGTTGATATAATGTAATTAATAACCACTTAAAAAAAATTAACTGTTTATTTATAAATGAACTTGTTTTCTTCATGAAAACTTTTTATTGTTTTCTCAACTAACGATTATTGCAAATATTTGTTAATTATCTAATTAAATATTTTTAAATGCAAGGAGTTAATATGGGCGGGGCATGTACCTGGAAGGAATCTATCAAGGCGTCTCTAAGCAACAATGAATGCCAGTATAGCTTGCTAGAGACCGCATGGGAAACTAAAACTGGAGTAAGATAGGCAAGCGTGAAGAAGGCTGGTTTGGGCGGCCAACGTTCTGTAGGTCTGTAGATCCAACCGAAAAAAAAAACAAAAAACATATTAGTACAACTCCAAATCACCTTTACCCTTCGTCGTAAACCTACCGACTGCCCTACAGTCTTATTTAATAATGTTACTCTTACCCCTGTCGAACAGATCCGCTACCTTGGACTACATTTGGACAAACGATTAACCTGGAATCCTCACACAAGACTGAAAAGACAGGAAACTGCACGTCGATTTCGACTATTACAGCACTTACTAGACAAACGTAAAAAAGACAAAAGACTGATCTAAATGACTGTAATAAGGCCAATCTGGACATATGGAGTTGACCTTTCGGGCTCCACTAAACCTTCGAATTCCTCTCGTATTCGATCCTTACAATCCAAAATCCTCCATGCTTCTTACTTTGTTCCCTATGTAACTGATCTAGCCCGAACCAGATATCACTCCT
Source organism: Halyomorpha halys (assembly GCF_000696795.3). Lineage (NCBI taxonomy): Eukaryota > Metazoa > Arthropoda > Insecta > Hemiptera > Pentatomidae > Halyomorpha > Halyomorpha halys. The sequence goes on along the minus strand of NW_027111978.1, from coordinate 13,795 downwards.
TCCATAAACTCCCTAACCACTCAAACCCCCTAGTTTCTAACCTTGCATCCTCTTCCATTCCTGACAATCCTCCGAGGTGCCTGAAAAGAAGATGGCCACGAGACCAGATAATGTAAAATGTCAACAGAGTGCTACCAATGGGTAGTTTCTCTACATGCTTGTAACACTCCATTTTAACTAAGACCATATTTTCTAAATGTATTAAGTAATATACAGTTGTAAATTTCAATAATGTTATAGAAAAAAATATATTGTTTTGATATATATTATATTATATTTGTGTGTATAATTTTTTATTTATCTTTGTCAGCCAAAAAAGCACCTAAAATTAATAACAAAATATTCACTATATTAATATAGTGTAAACATTTTTAATAATTTGTATTTTCCTATTTTAAAAGTTTTATAATTTTTTTTTTTTTAGTAATTTATTTATTGATATTTACAACTGTATACACATATATACAACAAGTAAATTTGCTGTAGGTGACATAGTAACATGATAAAAACATGTGGAGAATCTACCCACTGATAGAACTCCAATAACATTTCTAGAGAAGAAGATCTCGAGGCCATCTTCTTTTATAAAATTAATTTAATATATTCAAGTCAATATCTCCTCTAGAAATGCTTTTCCAGCAATTAAGGTTATTCGAACAAGAATGTTCAACTTTTCTAAAGTCCAGCTCCTGAAGTTAAAAATTCAATCTACATCTTAAAAGAACTATTGAAGTTGGGGAGTTACCGAACAAACAGCCTTCATTTAATTCTTACCCTTCTCCTAGCAGTTTACAATCCTCTTGGCTTGCATTTAAGTTTTTTGCAAGCCAGTCGATCCCTCAGAGAATAGTTTGCCCATTTTCTTATAGCACTTGAAAACACTAAAGGGTTAAACTGTCTTAGCCCATCTAAAAGTTTCGTTGATTTGTTAAGAGTAATATGAATGTCTTCATAAAAACAAATAAAATTATAACTTCTAAGTGACAAAATTAAATGATTTTGCGATATTTTAAATTTTTACGATAGAGGAAAATTAAATGTTAATGATTTTAAATTTTAAATAAATAGTTAACTAGAGTTAAGCTTAGTAAGCTTATTAATAATAAATATGACTCTCTAATAATTGACTGTTAGAATAGGCTTTTAACTTATAATAAAGAAAATGACCTGGGCAGAATAGCCTGCAAAAGAAACTTTAAATTAATGTGAGGAATAAATTGTATTGAAGGTATGTTATATTATATAGTGAATAATGTTGTTGTTGTAAGTGTTAAAAATGAAGATATAATATAAGCTGTTAAATATTTAGTTGTCCTTGAAGATGGCTAGAATGGCCGAAACGTTGGACTGGTGAAAAATAAAGTGTTGAGACAGAAATGGATACGAATTTTTGGTTTATTTAATAAATAATTACCTTGTCTCAAGAATTTGAAATAATATAATTAAAATATAATTTTATTTACGAATATTCCATTTTAACTAATAGTAGTTTATTCATTTGACTGGGAATAAATTAAGATTAATAATCGCAATAAATTTTAGAAATTATTCCTTCTTGTAAATTATTCTTATTAAAAGAAATTTAGGTTCTTATTAAAGGATTGTTATTTGTGAAGGCTAACAGAAATTTAAATTGGGAATTTTGTATTTAGTTTCGTCAATACCGAAGGTAGGGAATGTTTGTATTTAAGCGGCAAATGAAAAATGATCATGTCCACAAAGTTGAAATTTTTCTCTCGAATTATACGGTTTAGACAGAAATTTTTAATCGTCTATCTGTCTGACTGCTTGATAGTAGTCGAATTTGTATTTTGGAATAATCAATCGTTTATCCAATTTTTAATGAAACTTTCAGGGATTTTGCTGGTTAATATCTAGTTTGATGCATGTAGATTTTATCAGATTCCGTCAGCTACTTTCGCTTATTCATGTGTAATTTCTTGGGCACACCTATATTTTCGAAAAAATCTCGTCCGATTCAGATACTATATATAGTTGAGGATTAGTGAAAAATGTGTGCTGTATAAATTTCATCAGATTCCATTAACTATTACAAATAGGGATGCGAAAAACTTCTTTCTGGCTTAAGCTATATTTCAAAACCTCGTCTCTTACATTTTATTCTCAAAAGACAAATTATTAACCTTAAAATATGGATAATAACGTACGCAATAGAATTATTTATAGAAAAAAAACTATTAATTTCCAGAAAAAGAAGCTTTCAAAAAATAAAAACGGTAATATAAAAACAAAAGTGAGAAATAGTGAGGAATCTATAACCATGTACTTGATAATTTTGTTTTTAATAGAATATTTTTTTAATAAAAAAAAAATTACTTTCACTTGAGATCAATAGATAATAGTGCATAATGAATAAAGTTTATGTTATAAATCATTTATTAATAAAAAAAAATAAAAATCGAGATTATTAATCCCCAATCTAATTACTGGTACTTATAGCCAGTTGAAACAAATTAAGAGCAAATAAACCACAAACCACATTGGCGAATCCTAGAATTTTCAGGACGCCTAAACTTCGAATTATAATGTGATCCGCTACAACACATAGATGATCAGGGTACTTTTGTAAGTACTGTTTTTAGGAAAACGGTTGTATAAAGAGGTGATTTTTAAAAACCGCAAGATTTTTCTCCAACTAAGGTTACCCGAATCATAGAGACAGAGTGTAGACGCACAGGATTGACTCAAGGCTACAGTAACAGAATAAATATTTATCTACACCTTATAGATAATGGCGTATATATAGATATATCGAAAGTTATATCTTACAAAAGGTCTCTTGAAAGCAGACTAGCCAATTTTCCAGAAAGATTATATGAATAAATGTGGATAGTGATTGGGTTTAAAATTTGTGAAAGCTATAATTTAAAAAAAATACTTAAATAAGTAATAAGAGTTGAACCATTTTTAAAATTCTTATAGGGAGGTGTTTTAATATACAAATGGTTATCATACATCAAGGAAGTAAAATTATGAAAAAATATATTAATGTTAATTTAATTACCAATGAAAGAAAAACTTCAACATAAGTATTGAATAATTGCATTTTATTTTTATTCGAGAAACTATATTCATATTTGTAAGACTGGGATCCGGAATGGAGTTATATGTCAAAGGTCAAAAGTTTGGAACGGTCAGAAGGGAAGTTTCATAATTTCGTTTCACTAAACATGAGATGTTTTGATTCGGTAGATTTGAAATATGAATATTTAATCCACTCCAAAGTTATGAATATTTTTCCAAAAAAAAATATTTCCTTTATCAAGTTTCTCCTTTTAAAAAATACAGTCCTTTCAAGTCCTTTAAAACCATATTTCTTTTCAACTTAGGTCCCGTTTAATTTAATGTTATATAACATTCGTAAATATTGATTTACAAGCGATTAACCTGGAATTCTCACACCAGACTGAAAAGACAGGAAACTGCACGTCGATTTCGACTATTACATCACTTACTAGACAAACGGTCTAAACATCTCAGCATAGACACATTAGGTATGCTGACCACATACATAGAGACACACTGACTTTTGCGGGACTTGGTTATTTCAGACCCAACTATTCTCATTTTCAAAACTATACCAAGGCCTATGTACGGCTGTGAAGTATAGGGGGCAATATCCTGTACGAAAAGGTAAAAATTGAAAAGATTTCAAAACAAGATCCTGAAAATCGCTTTTCCTCCTCTCCTTGCTTTGTAAGAAACAGCCAATCGCATCGTGAGCTGCAAGTGGAATCGATAGATGATTTCATCACAAAACGATAAAATTCCACTCCACTCTACCTGGACTTTAAACCGAAAGAGGTGTGGCCTTGAGCATTTTGCTCATGCTGGAAAATAAACCTCTATATTTTCCTAGTACTTCATCTGTTTTGTTTATACTTTTGTTTAACTTCCACTAACCTCTTCATGTTTTTATTGCTCCTTGTTTATGTTAATCCCTCTTTTAAATCCCCACCTATAGTCATTTCAGGTTTGGAGTCTTCTAGCGTGGCATACCTTTTTTCTCATTTGAGGATTTTGCTAACCTGCACACCTCTCGCATTTCTTATTTTAAATCCTGAGCCGAGGCGTGAAGATTGTAGATCTTATACTAAATCAGGATTCTTCAGCCCCTGATGGAAGAGCTACAATTTAAAATTTTAACTTCAAATTTTTAATAATGTGGCTCTTACCCCTGTAGAACAGATTCGTTATCTTGGACTACATCTTGACAAACGACTAACCTGGATTCCTCACACAAGACTGAAAAGACAGGAAACTACACGCAGATTCCGACTATTACAGCACTTACTAGACAAACGGTCTAAACTTTCAACTCATCACAAAAGACTGATCTACATGACAATAATAAGGCCCATCTGGACATACGGAGTTGAGCTTTGGGGCTCCACTAAACCTTCGAATTCCTCTCGTATCCAATCCTTACAATCCAAAATCTTTCGTAAAATCCTAAATGCTCCCTACTTTGTCACAAATAAAATCATACATAAAGACCTTAATGTTCCCTATGTAACCGATCTAGCCCGAACTAGATATCACTCCTTCCATTATAAACTCTCTAACCACTCAACCCCCCTAGTTTCTAATCTTTCATCCTCTTCCATTCCTGGCAATCCTCCGAGGCGCCTGAAAAGAAGATGGCCTCGTGACCTTATATTGTTAACTGTTTTTAGAGTTCTACTACTGGGTAGTTTCTCTACATCCTGTATCATATCATTATGTCGTTATGATCAAATTTACTTGCTGTATTTTTTATAAAGTTGTAAATATTAATAAATAAATTTTAAAAAAACAAAAAACTAAGTAATCGTAAATCGTCATGATAACATCAATTATATTAAAAAAAATACTACACATCGTCTACCATGAGACAAATGCTCACAGGACATTTATAGAACTCTTGGGAAACAAAAAAGCAGGACATTTCTGCCAGGATAAGGAGTTGTGGCATTCAGTATTTGGAATCCAACCTCATGGTGAAGGCTCAAATCCAGGCTGTCCAAGGCATCCTGTTACAAACTCATTATTTATTTATTTTTATTATTACTATTTTTTCCCTTTTCTTCTTCTCTTTTGTTTCTCTATTTCGAGGGCTATGTCGAAAAGTAAAAATATAAAATTAGCGGTCCTTCTTAGGTCCTTTAAACTTTTGAAAAGCTTTGTCTCTAGGTCTGTGGGTTGGGGCCATATGGTTTGTTAATTTTGGCCACATTCACATAGGAGGCTGGGTCCTATCTTGAACTTCCTGAAGAGGTGTGATTTCAGGCGGTAATGTCCAGTTCTGAGGCGAATGATGACGACCTGCTCTTATGGCTGCTTTGTGTAAAGTTTTTCACTCCTCTAATCTAGGAAGACTGCTATTTAGAGGGAGAGATACTGCTACTTAGAGGGAGAGATACTGCTACTTAGAGGGAGAGAGACTGCTACTTAGAGGGAGAGAGACTGCTATTTAGAGGGAGAGAGACTGCTATTTAGAGGGAGAGAGGATGCTATTTAGAGGGAGAGAGACTGCTATTTAGAGGGAGAGAGACCGCTACTTTGAGGGAGAGAGACTACTATTTAGAGGGAGAGAGACTGCTATTTAGCCAGTCGGTCTGCGATCTCATTTCCCGCAACTTGGTACTGCGCTCTTAAATCTTCCAACTCCTCAGCCTATGTGCCCAGCGAACTCAGTCATTTATTTTTTAGGCATTCAAGAACGAATGCATCTGTCAGGAATATAATGCATGACGGTGGACATATCCTAAGATCCTTTAGAATCTTAGCTGCAGTCAGAATGGAGTCATGCTCAGCTCTATAGTTCGATGAGTCCAGTGGGGAGAGCTTTTTAGAGAATGTGTCCATTAGGGAATTCAATATGGATGCCTCCTCCTCCGTTTGTAATGGCATTTTTAGCAGACCCATCTGTGTATACCCTCGTCCATCTAGTCTTAGGATAGACCGAGTTAATGTGCTTTAGAGTGCAGGCTTTAGCTATCAGAGTGTCTAGGCAAAATAAAAAAGTTGTTTATGGTTATATCATTGCAAATAGAAGTGTTTTTTATACGAATCTTATAATATATAATATATCCATATATTACCATTTGTTGAAAAAAAATAACTATCAAACTATTACATAAACATTGTAAGGCCAACCAGAGCCAATCTAATAATAAAAAAAAACAACTTAGTTATGTCTGAACTAAGGGAACCTCAATATTTTCGTCAAAAAGGGTTTAATTATATTAGAAGGCGTGAACTTAAAAACTCTCTAGATCTACCCAGTGAATTTTTTCGGAAAAGAGAAAAAAAAATAAATGTTGCTGTTTTTCTTGAATAATGGGACATCTGTTTAAAAAAAAAATAATTATAATAATAAAATAAAAACCTTTATTTGATTTACTTTGTTTACTGTGGTTGTTCAATAGAGTTTCTTAAAATTATTGGAGTTGTTACAAATTAACTCCAATGGAATTAAAACTATTTATATAACAAATTAACACACAAAACTATTTTTTTTATTCTATTATTAAATAAATATGTAATGTTTGTATTATATTGGTATTTTCCCTCTTATAATTGTAACCATGATGTGGCTGTAAGAATGTTTCTATAATTTATCAAGTACTTAGTTTCGTTATTAGAAGGAACCTTCTTAAGTAAAAAGCTTTTACTTACACTTTGATAGGTCAGTCGGTCTGAATAGTTTTAATATAGTACTAATATTCAAGCACGGTGATGGTTATTATTTAAAGACTATTTATGTTACAGAATCTTAATAATATAGTATTAGTAAATGTTTAATTTTATCTAAATACAATAATTTATAACAAACTATAAATTTTGTCATTAAATCTATATACAACCTCAAATATAGCAATAGTGAGGCATTGCCGAGACAGCTAGTTCTTAATAAAGTAAGGATTTTATTTTTCAAATGTACTACTAAACAAGAAACAGCGATATGTCATTTTTTCTCTTTTCTGAAAAATTTATCTGAGTGGATCTAGAGTGTTTCAAAAGTGTATTCCACTTCCCCATATCTTTCATATATAGGTAAGTGGAAGCAATACTGTAATTTACATATTTATATGATTTTATATATATGAAATGAGTCCAGTGGATACATCAATCTTTGTTATTTGCAAGAAATCTCAGGTAAAATCCACGTAGATTTCAAATTAATCCAT
>NW_027111978.1:0-6552 GCF_000696795.3 Halyomorpha halys | reverse complement strand
TATATATATATATTTCTCCATTAAATCGTAAACCATAACAGTAAAATATCTTCGTAAGAAAACAATACTCAATAGCACCCTTAGGTTTGAGTTATATTCTTGGCGTTAATAAGGGTCTTTCATCCAGCTTTATTTCAGTTTTCTCTTCTTAATCTCTGATATCAAATTAAATTTAAAACTAAAATGCCGAAATGAATACAGTATTTAAGTATTATCTATCTTGTACAAGAATTATTTTTCCTATTTCTTTTTATTGCCTCTTCGATAAAGTTTTGGTCGTATCATAGAATATAATATTAGTAAACTTTGCTCGTATAAAAGTGTAGTTGCTGCAGTTTAGAAACAAGGAAATGGCACTGAGTTTAGTATGAAAATAAAAGAAATACTTAGTCCAATGGGGGCATTTTTTGTTGAAGGGGTCTTAAAGAAAATCTGTTCCTCTTCTAATGTATTTTCCAATATTTATTACAGCTCTGCACATTGGAATGTAAAATTTTAAAGATATATGATGTCGCCGAATATTAATTTATAATTTTCGGTTAGGCGATCTATATTTTTATAAATTATGATATAAAATACTATATAATTAGTCTCGGATACAAATCTTAAAATTTTGAGTTACGTTGGTTATTTTGTGTTTCTTGTATGAATTATAATAGAAAAAAGTATTATATAATTATCATAAGTTTCCAAATTATGGTTTACAATTAATTAATCGTTGATGATCTCGGGGCTCCCTTGACTACCTCTGATGTATAAACAGTCCCAAAACAAATTTTAAAATTTTGAGCTGCACCCTTTTAATATATATTTTTTGTATAAATTATAACAAAAAGATATTATAATAAAATTATGAATATATAATTTATGGCTTATAGTACTTTGATCGTTGGCAGTCCAGGGACCATCTTAACTTCCTATGAAAGTTATTTGTGCAGTTCCGGGAGAAATTTAGAGAAAGCCTGACTAACTGTGTGATTTATATCAATTATGGGAAAAATACTATATAAATTAGTTGCTGGTTGCTGTATCAGCTTGACTTCCCAAAATTGTTCCCCGGTCCTAAGATGAAGTTCAAAATTTCGTGTGAGAACAGCTATATTTTTGTGTTATTTGTATAAATTATGTATAATGTATAATAAAATATTATACAATATCATCAATTTTTTAATTCCTGGCTTACAGTACTTAAGTCCTTTATTAATTTTAAATTTTCTTTTCATTCCAAACTCCTTAACCATACTAACACATTAATTCTTAATCTTTCATCATTAACAATCCCTGATAATCTTCCGAGGCGTCTGAAAAGAAGATGGCCACGGGACCTTCTAATTTAAATTAATGTTTGAAGTACCACCAATAGGTGATTCCTTCCCAAGATTTTCAAGTGTATATGAAACATACTACATATTTACCTATTGTATAATTTTGTACAGTTATAAATTACATTAAATAAATAATTTAAAAAAAAATTTAATTTTAATTTAGGTTTTTAATTGAAGTTTGGGGCTCCACTAAACCTTCGAATTCCTCTCATATCCAATTCTTACAATCCAAAATCCTTCGTAAAATCCTAAATTCTCCCTATTTTGTCTCAAATAAAATCACCCACAAAGACCTCAATGTTCCATTTGTAACCGATCTTGCCCGAACCAGATATCAATCCTTCCATTGCAAACTCCCTAACCACTAAAACCTATTAGTTTCTAATCTTGCTTCCTCTTTTATTCCGGACAATCCTCCGATACGTCTGAAAAGAAGATGGCCTCGAGACCTTATATTGTAAAAATGTTTTTAGAGTGCTACCAATGGGTAGTTTCTCTACATGCTTGTTCCATACCATTATGATTCCCTTAAATTTACATGATGTATTTTATGTACAGTTGTTAATATCAATAAATAAATTTAAAAAAAAAATTAGGTTGATTATTTTTTTGTTATATGTATAAATTATGGTAAAAATTAATATTAATATCATTAATCCCAATCCAGATTTATCATATTATCTTTAGTTTATTTCTTTGTTGTTTTGGGACAGTCATAATCCGATATTCTCACTCTTATATGCGAATTGTTCACGGTCTGCAAAGAAGTCCTATTAAGACTTTACTATAATGTATTGGAAAAGTCATTTGCAAACAACGGTGCATTTGTACTTTTCAAGGCCAGACAAACATTGGGATCTAACTTTCCAAGACCGTTTAAAAGAGTCCCTTATTTGCGTTTACTTATTGCTTAGTTTGTTCCAGAAGTACTTCTGAAGTCCTTTACCATAGGGCCCTATTCAAGTAGTTTTATAAACACCACCTATCTTCTTTAACAAGAAATTTCTTATTCAACAAGACACCTCTTGTTTAACTCTTGATGAAGATATTTAAAATTGTATAAAAATACATTTCGAAAAATTTAATATTAATTATTGTTATAAAACGACTGGTTAAACAGCATATAAGGAATGAGGATCTAGAGGACATGAAAATCGAACGAGATATGTAGAAACTTTTTGTACATCCTGAGATACTGGTGGCCAAATTATCTTAAAGCAGAAAGTCGCTCTCCTGAATAGCAAAATAACTATGGCAAAAATTCTGCCCTTAGAAGTTTCCTTCAGAAGATGGACTTGGGCAAATATGGTGTTAAAAAAGAAGGTTGAAAATAATTTATCATCTGATCGGAATAATTCACGTTAAATGTTCAAATAAATCGCAGGAGCGAGTAATTATCAAAAAAAAATTAAACAACTAGAAACTACTAAGATCCAAACGTGTTTACGTGAGTGAATGCACGAGCTGCTTAGTGGTGATTTTTCTTGAGTGAGTTAGATATGGCGCTCCATCCAAAGTGATAGTGCAGAGGAACATTCCTAATAAACTTCGGTACCACTGCCTAGAATACAATAACTACGTTCCTCAACTTCGTATAGAAGTAGAGTTTCCTGGTGGCTAGAGAAAGACTGAACTTGTTACTATTCTTAAACAAGGGAAGCCTGCAGATGACCCATAATTTTAATGACCAGTTTCTCAAACGAGTGTATTTCAAAGATTTATGAGATGCTAATACTTTGGCATCTGAAAAAGTACCTTAACTGACTTAATCTCTTGTCTACTGAACAGGGTGGGCTTACAAAAAGTAGATGCACCACGGAACAAGTTCTACGTCTGACTCAGGAAATTTCTTTTTTTTTTTTTTTAATTATTTACTTTATTTAATTTACAACTGTACAAAATAATACAATAGGTAAATATGTAGTATGTTTCATATACACTTGAAAATCTTGGGAAGGAGCCACCCATTGGTGGTACTTCAAACATTAATTTAAATTAGAAGGTCCCGTAGCCATCTTCTTTTCAGACGCCTCGGAGGATTATCAGGGATTGTTAAGGATGAAAGATTAAGAATTAATGGGTTAGGATGGTTATTAAAGGAGTTTGGAATAAAAAGACGCATATCTGTCTTGGGTCAAATCTGCAACGAATGGGATGTTAAGGTCTTTATGAATGAGTTTATTTGTTACGTAATAAGGAGCATCAAGGATTTTACGTAAGATTTTGGATTGTAATGATTGGATACGGGAAGAATTTGATGGTTTGGTGGAGCCCCAGAGCTCAATTCCATATGTCCAAATTGGTCTGATTATTGTAGTGTATACTAATATTTTGTAGTGAATGGGAAGTTTAGAGCGTTTGTCAAGTAAGTGTTACAATCGGAATCTACGAGCAGTTTCTTGTCGTTTCAGTCTTTTGTGTGGATTCCAAGTAAGTCTCTTGTCAAGATGGAGTCCTAAGTATCGAATCTGTTCAACACTCAGGAAATTAAGGATGGTTTCCATTTCAAGCAAGTAGTGTGTACCTTATTTATATTTGTGGATTCCAGGGTTGCTTTTGACACGGTTCGTAGAAGCATACTGGTACAGAAGTTATATAACACAGGACTGAGCATTGTTGGCCTCACTCTCTGCACCTCCCATCTCTGCGGTGACCTAGGTTCTAGGTGTCCCCTCCCTGCTATATGTGAATAACCACCTCATCTTCCCCACCACGAATCTGTCGCCACTTTTAGAGCAGTTACCGGCAATAGTTATCTGGTTGCTCACCTCTCTGGATCTGAGTGAGAGATGATCTTCGTTATGTTATGCATCATACATGGCATGCAGTCATATTTATGATCATCCCCTCGAGTACTTAGAAAAAAATTTCAAAGAAAATGAAACCAATTAATCGATTTATGTGTGAGTAAGAGTGCGTGCTATTATTTTTAAATTATCCCTAGATGTCTTTCTCAATCAATTTATCGAACATTCATTTCAGGTTACAGTAGATAATTTCCATCTTATCTTATTTATTTAATATTTTTAAGAATTAAATGGCATGGTTTCTCCATTTATTTTATACGTATTTATAACCAATAAGTGTTATAAATATTTATTGCGACTGCGGCTTTTTCGATTTCGAATATTAGCCTGTGCAGCAGTTTGGCCAAAACGTATCACAATGAATAATATCTATATAAAACTTTAAAACACATAATTTATTTTTTTTTTGAGTGTTTCTGTTTCATAAGCATGATTATAATAAATAAATAAATATAATTTATTTTAATCTTGAATAAAATATTTTTAGTGCAAAATTACAGAGTGGGATTGTTTTGCATATAAGTTATACTGTTGTTCGCTCTATGAATATATTGGCGGTGAATTAACAGGTGTTTGGTGTTGGAAGCGATAACAACTCCAATATTGAACGACAGATAAGGTAGTGCTAAATGGAATCAATGCCACGTCCTCCAGTTACACAGAATTATACAGCAACAGGTATTGTCCTTTTCAACTATTAAGATCTCCGTTCGTATTGAAAATTAAATAATAAAATTAACAATTTTAATTTATAATTTAAGCACTCTCATATATATGGTTTAGCAAAAAAGACCCACTTAAATGAATTGTGATATTTCAAACCTGAAACAGTTATAAGAAGTCATATTATGTACAAATACTACCTTCTAGCTACTGCATACAATTTGTCTCCTAGAGTGTCCTTAGATAGCTCTATTTGAACGCTCTTCTAAAATCTAGAATAATCTTTGTTTCTGACATAAGGAGATCTTTATATGAAATATGAGTTGGTTGGAGAAGATAAGAACTCGCTGGAGGGGGTTGTTGTTAGGAGATATGCAAGTAAGAACAAATGTGATCAATAAACCAAGGACTTCTTCTGGAACTAGTATAGCAATGTTATAGTTGTACAAGAATATTTTATGAGACTCAAAGTGAAAACTTTCCAGCTGAGGATGTTACAGAGAAAACAAGAGGTACCCTTTCAATGGGAATGTATTTTTAAGTGGTAGTGACAAAAGTCACCTTATCCCTTCTAAGCCTTAATGTGTTTTTACTATTTTTTGTAATATAAACATTTATCCAATTATTTATACGCCTATATTATTGAAATAAAAGCATTTACTAACCAACAAGTTACTGTACAATAACTATCCAGCCACCAGGTTTGTGCAAAGAATTATTTTATTTTAGAGGGTCTTAATACTATATAATGTTTAGGTTATCTTCTATAATGATCTGGGTCCTTGGGTATAATATTGACAAGATCAGTGACGATGGAAGAAGAACTGGAAGGAGAAAAAGATTGTTTTGTTTTTATTTATTTATTGCTATTTACAATTGTATATTATAATACATTTAGTAAATTCGATCTTAGTTATAATGGAGTGATACAGGCGTGTAGAGAAACCATTGGTAGCACTCTAATGACGTTTTACATTAGCAAGTCTCGTTGCCATCTTCTTTTCAGGCACCTCGGAGGTTTGGTGAGGAAATTTATAGTGGAAGGAATGATTTTACGAAGGTTTTTGGATTATAAGGATGGGATACGAGAGGAATTCGAAGGCTTAGTGAAGCCCCAAAGCTCAACTCCGTATGTCCAGATTGGTCTTGTTACAGTCATGTAGATCAGTCTTTTGTAATGAATAGAAAAATATTGCACCATCTTTACCTTATTCTTCTTACAGTTCCTTTTTCAGAGAATAACAGGGGAAAGCCATGGGTTGCTTTCCAGTTATAAGCTGTAAATAAGGATTCCAGACCCCGTAGGTGGCAAATAGAAAATAATAGGAGGGGGGAGAAGCGAGCAATTAACACCTTCGATATCTGGGTGTTATAGATGCCTCGTTCCAAAATAGTTCGATACTATCCATTTCCGGGCAGTGATGTATTATTTTTTTTTTTAATATTTAAACTATTAATATAATAAATTCTGATTACAATGTAAATTACTCTTCTATACTATTTTATAAAAAAAAATTAGCATTTTCTATAAATAAGACCCTCTTTAAAAAATAAAAAGAATAAATATTTAAATAATAGGGGAGGCTACGTTTCGCTAGATATAAGAAAGTGATGCACAGCTTCTGGTAAAATTTTCTGCACCTAGTTCCTTTCTTAGTTTAAAAATAATACTGATATATAAAAGAATTAGAGTTAGTAAATAACTATAACTATTAAATATAGTATAAATTATAGAAAATAAATTTGTAGATAATGTT
>NW_027111977.1:0-2597 GCF_000696795.3 Halyomorpha halys | reverse complement strand
TAGTATGTTACAGCAGTTCACACGTGTTACATCTTATTTCTTCTTCTCTTTTTGACATTTGACTTTCTCCGATACTTAACTTATATATATATAGGAGTGAGGTGCCTCATCGATACGGGGAGCTCGCATACCATTCTATGTCGGGAAGAGAATGTATGAGGGTGAGAAGACACTCCAGATTCAGGCATATAATTGCCAATTAATTACCCTGGGTGGACCCTGTAGCGTAGAGGGAGAAGTGGAGGTGGTGTTGAGTAGGTTGGGGGCTAATGGAAACAAACTAGTTGTTCATATTGTGGGAAGTATGCCAAGAGAATACCAGGCGATTATCGGGTGTGACCTCGTAGACAAGGTGGGAGCTTGGATAAAAATATGCAAAAGAAAATGGCTTGTTCAAATAGGGGGAAAGGATATTTCTTGTCTCCAGTCTCAAGGGAACGGAAAGGCGCAGATAGGGGCGGTACACCAAGCGAGGGAGTGGCGGCAGGAAATTCGGTCTGAATACAAGGACATTTTCTTCAAAGAGGGTGATATGCTAGAAGCGACGGGGGAAACCGTACATGAAATTCCTTTGAAGATGGATATGGTTACGTATGTGAAGGAGCGGCGGTACCCACAAGCGTTACGACAACACATCCGAGAAGAACTAGAGAGCCTTTAGAAGCAGGGCATCATAGTTGATAGTACATTCCCTTATAACAGTCCTCTGTGGGCTGTGCGAAAGAAAGGAGCGCCGGGAGATCAGGAGGAAAAATATCGGGTTGTTATAGATTATCGGAAATTGAACGAGAACGCCGTTGATGAGCGTTATCCAATCCCTCGGTTCGAGGACATTTTAGACAGATTAGGGGGTGCTACAATATTCAGTACATTAGATCTTAAGGGGGGGTACCAATAAATACGGATGCATCCGAGGGACCGATTTAATACAGCGTTTACGTTCGAAAGGAGACATTATCATTTCACAAGAATGCCATTCGGGTTAAAGAACGCACCTATTACGTTTCAACGTCTCATGGACGAGTTCTGACGTGGAATAGATGAATCTATGTGCCAAGTCTATATGGACGACCTTTTAGTCTTTAGTAAAACAGAGGAAGAACATATCAACCACTTGCGAATCGTCTTCCAGCGGGTACGGCAGTTTGGGCTCAAGCTATCTCCGGAGAAATCTACACTAGGGCGGGAGGAAATACAATTTTTGGGTCACACTATTTCAAGAGAAGGGGTCAAACCAGATACACATAAGGTAGAGGCGCTGCGAAAGATGTCAGTACCGAGAGACGTGAAAGGTATTCGGAGGCTATCAGGAGCTCTCAACTATTATCGCTTTTTTGTTTTGTACCAGAAATGGCGGACCATTTGGTACCCCTTAATAATCTGTTAAAAAAGGGAAGTAAAATCATTATCACACCAACGATCGAAAATAATATCCGCCGGTGTATGGAGGTATTGCAGAGAGAACCCGTCCTCGCGTTTCCGGACTTTCAGAAACCCTTCACAATTACGACTGACGCGAGTGAATAAGCATTGGGAGCCGTGTTGTCTCAAGAGGATAGCGGGGGTGAGCGCCCGGTCGCATACGACAGTAGGCGTTTAACGGCAGCGGAGGCGAGATACAGTGCCCTTGAAAGATAACTATTGGGGATCGTGTGGGCCGTGGACTATTTCCGACCCTATGTGTTCGGCAGGAAGTTCCGAGTTCACACGGACCACCGCCCTCTTCAGTGGGTAGGAAAGTTAAAGGAGTCGTCGGCGAGGGTCACGCGGTGGAAGGAGCTCTTAAGCCAATATAATATGGAAATATTATATAAGCCAGGTAAAGATAACGTGGTCGCGGATTGGCTCTCGAGAGCAATTACCGTCAATGCCGAAGAAATGAAACAATTAGAGGTGCACTGGCACTTTAATACTCCGGGACACCCCAAGAGCAGGGGTGGTATCGAGAGGCTTCATAGCATACTGAGTGACCACCTGCGGGTGTATAACATGGACAAGGGGTAGGAACCGGACGAGGCTATGATCAGGGCGGTCGCGTCTTACCATCATTCGATCCACGCCGTCACTGGGTTTTCCCCTTTTGAGATCCTTTTTCGGCTTCAGGGAGACAGTTATTGCAGGGAAAGATATAACGAGCAATAATTTGGCCAGGAAGAAATTGTGGGAGAAAGTTCAGGGGCGCATCGCGAGAGAAAAGTGTAAGCGAGTGGGGCGTCAGAATCTCAATCTTCGAGACGTAATTGAGGACCTCAGACTGGGGACCATAGTCTATCTAAAAGTGGGGACTAATAGAGGTAAGGAGTATCTGCGCTACGAGGGTGCATTTAGGGTGATCATCCTCAGACAACATGATGTTGTCACTATCGAAAGTTTGCCCGAACCGAAGAAACGAAGGACGGTCCTCGTTGAGCAATTAAAAATTCCTGGTATGTTAAAGCCGGAAGGATCTGGAGGGTCCTCTTCCCCTCATAGCATGTAATCAATTGTTTTTTGTTATATATAGAAGTTATCTTTTACTGAAGTAAGAAACTAAAAATAATAAGAGAGAGGAGTGCGAAATGAAACGCTTGAAGTGCTCTCAAAGACTGATCTATTTG
>NW_027111976.1:0-1734 GCF_000696795.3 Halyomorpha halys | reverse complement strand
GCAACTTATCAAGGTGCACTGACCTGCCAAGTGGCCGGTTTGCTTACATTCGTAACAGCACCATTCCGGTTTCCGCTTTCGCACATCTCGTCCTGTAGGTTGTTTATCAAATCCTCCTATGTTATTAGCTCGCCTGGTTGGGTTTTGATACCTCCTTCTTGCTGACTTTATCTCCATCCATTCCCCTTCTGGTCTCTTAGGACAAGCTTCATGCCTTTCTGTAGCGTCAACGAGGCATGAGCTCATTCTAAGACTATGAAGTTTCGGTCTCGTAGTGAGCCTGGGCCATCCAAGTAATGATTCAGTTAAATCTTCAGAACCCGCTTTAGAAATTCTATTTTCTGAGCTCCCTCTGCTTAATCAAAGGTTTCTACCGTTTTCTCCATTAGTTTATTATGCAGAACGAGGAGTTTCTTAGCAAATTCGCCCTCTGACTGGCCTTGTGTTCGAAGCTCCTTGAGAAAGTGAAATACATCTTCTTCGGGGCTCCACCTACCGTCAACGTATAACTTCTTCATCCTCACTTTCAGTGTTCCCTAAGAGTGATTTAGATTTCCTTGAATAGCATTCAAAACTCCTCGTAAGATACGGCAGGTCATATAGGGTTCTAGTAGTCTTACGTTAGAGTCTACTAGTGTGCTCGTGTCTTTCCTGTTGTTTATCGGCTCTTAATTTGGTCGCCGCTCTTGATGAAATGCTCCAGATCTCCGATAACTCCAGTAAATGGTTCCAGCTGGCTTACCACTTCGTGAATAAACGCTAAGTTTTGCGTCATTATCTTCAGTAGTTCGATCTGCGTAGTTTCCGTCGATTTGGCTAGTAGCGACTCTAATTTGGCCAACTCTGCTGATGCCGGCGGCAACTGGTACTCAAGATTTGTCAACTGCTCTTCTTCTACTTTCCTCATAATTGATTGTTTAGCCTTATTATATAAGGCTAACTATAACCGTATAAGATAACTTACTGTTAACTTTTTGATTTCGTTTCGGCACCAATTACGATTAGACTGAAGGAAAATGTTTCAATGAAACAATTTATAAAATGTTCTTACCATTAATTATATAGCATAATAAAGGGTGGTATATTGGGTTATATAATAGTATATAAACTACATAAAGAGATTAACTATTTATTTACAATTTATTACTATGATTAAAATGGTTGTAATGATTCAAATAAACGGTTGCCATAAAATATAGATTATTACACTATTACTTATTGTTTAATTTATACTTATAGCTGATGATGCCGTGGAATGTAGTTCCGTAGGTGTCGTCTTGTTCATAAGGGATGTCTAGGTCTCGTGGCCCTTCTTACGACTTCGTCTGGTCGAAGTGCATCTTGCTCCGCTCCGGCTTCTGCTGCTCTCTCAAGCCTGGTCCTGTCTAGTCTCAGCGTTCCTCTTGACTGTTCCTGATCTAGATTTCCTGTTTCTTTTCTCCCACTTCCCTTTTAGGGCGAATATCCTTTCTCATTGGCCATCGGTGACTGAACGCTCCCGAAGTAGGATGAAAAAGTTGTCCAGGAAGGGCCTGCACCTGCTTAATTTGATTCCGGTTCCTCGTCAGAACCTGTCATTTTTGTTAGAAGACTTAAGGTTTGCAAATATACTTTTCTCAGGGGACTCTAATAATTAAATTTAACACAGATGTTTTCATATCCGGGGACGCAGTAAGAGTTTCGTCGAAAGGCTCCTACCCTAACCAGGTATCGGGACAGATGGCAAAAAACAGT
>NW_027111975.1:0-1160 GCF_000696795.3 Halyomorpha halys | reverse complement strand
AAAATATTTTACATATACTAAATAGAATAAGGAAATGAGTGGATATGGATGAGAATAAGAAAAAAAGTAAATACATGAATGCATTCACTTAATCCGTTCTAGATAATTTAAGATTATATATAATAATTAAAAGACCATAAGAGGGATTCAGTCGTAAACCGGGGTAACTGGCATTTACGATGAATTGAAGTTTATGTCTTCATCGGATTCATTAAAGACTAATTTCATGGATTTATGAATACATTTTTGGGAAATTTTTTGTTTTTAATATTATAATAAAATCATGTTATATACGACACTTCGTAAAAATTGTATATAATTATTTAAATTTTTTAAATGTATATAATTACAATAAATGTTTATATGTTAAATGTTTTATTTTTTTCAGTTACATGTTTCTGGACCGACCGGCTTGTATAAAAACTATATATTCTAGATTCTATTGGGTTTCCACGTCTGAAAAGTCTTTTTTTGTTTTTGTTTTTAAATCTAATATTTAGAGATTATTAAAACGTTTACTGTTGATTCCTAGAAAATTATTTAGAATGTATACTAAATAATTGCAAATCCTCAATATAAATATTTCAAACGTGATAATGAATTTTCTTGAGATTAAGCATGGCATTTCGTTGGTAAGGCAGAAAGGAATATCAATCAAGATTTTGAAAAGGAACTTCTACTCAAAGAACCATTCGTCACTGGTTTTCAATTTTTTTTTTCATGGGAAGATTTAACCCGTAGACGGCGAAATTTATCAGAACAAAAAAAATAAATTACATAATGCTCAAATATCAAAGAATAATATTTAAAGTAAATTAAACGAGAGAAAGATTACGGAATGAAGGATTATTAATGACAACAAATGGGAGTGTAAAGTTATAAGAAAATAATAATTAATAATAATAACAAGTCATCATTACTTTAAAAGGATCATAAAGGGTGTTAACCAATTATTGAGAAAATTATGAAGGCTAAAACAACAAGGGTTGTGGTCGAAGCGACGGTGGGAGGATAACATACTAGAATTCGACCTTCAAATTAATTAAACATCAACCTTCCCACACTAGCATTATACCGTTTACTGTAATGTACCTATGCTTTACTGAATGTCTCTCGGTTACTAAAGACTAGAACAGTTTTTTTTTTTTTTTTTTTTTTTT
>NW_027111974.1:0-2419 GCF_000696795.3 Halyomorpha halys | reverse complement strand
TTTTTTTTTTTAATGATAGTTTGGGGATGATTGGGATGAAGACGAATTATGGTGTGGGGGAAAAAATAATGATAAGAAAATGACAAAAACTGGGTTAAATTTGTGTATGGTCCCATGAAGTATGTAAGCGATATAATAATAAATTTGAATATTAGCTATTCAGTATATAATAAAAATTTCCTACAAGATAAAATTAATACTTAAAGAAACATGAGGTGTCAATCAAGTATATGAAAAAAGCATTTGCATCTCGTTGAAATAAACCATGTTTATATCATAAAGTTTATTTTTAAAGACTATTTTTAAATTAGGGGGAGGGGTACTTTATAAGGAAGTACTGTTACTAGACCAACTGTTGTGCAAGGAGGTGATTTGGTCAGAATAACGCTCAACCCCACTAGATGAGGCTGGGTGACACTGGAGAGCTCTCGAAACCACAGGGATGGCACGGCTACAGTGTAAATAAATAATTATTTGCCACAGCTAGGTCATAAACTTTATATAATAGTCAAATACTATGGAATAGTTTGTTTTGATGAAAGATTTTGTAAGATTAATGAAAAAAAAATTATATTAATCAAAATATATGCATTAATTTCTGACTAAAACTGTTTGAACTTCCAAATATCCAAGACTTTTCTAACATGTTTCATTACCAACCTCTTCGTACTTAATATAATTGCTACTCACGAAATATACATATATTATACGAAATATACAATATTCGATATACAAAATCAAACATTTTGAAATGGTATTAAAGTCTGATAGTGTTCGATCGTTTGTTTCTTTTCCCTCGACCGTTTCCCATGAATAATTTTACCTTTACAAATTTGTATAATTCTCGTTTTACATCTGCCTGAGTCTACCTGTAAAGAGTCTCTCTTAAGTGTTACGTAAACATCTGCGTTTTTATGCCAGTTGTCAATAAATTGACAGGTTTTCCCAACAATACACTCTGCATTAGACGTAATGACCCTCATATCGGGACTTCTCCAAATAAATTACTTCCGGCATATGTTAGGCCTAGCATTACGAAGGCATTGTTCAATGGAGATATTATTTATAATATTAGTTGAATTAACTCTAATTATCATTCAGGTATATTAAAATAGCACAGTCATTATTTTTAAATAAAACACAATTATTAATTACTTTTAATAATGTACAATTAAAAAAATAGTAACAATAATAATAGTAATTTAATAGGGAGTTTTGAAGATGAAATTTCCCAATAATTGACAAAGATTAGTGATCCGAAAAAAATTTGAATGAACCAAATGTTGAGCAACCATATCTAAAAACAAGCAATGTATTGCTCGTTAAATAAATTACCCAATTTACTTTTAAAGGAAAGTTCTCGAGTAATCTAGTACAATTATCTCGATTATAAATTACAATTTTATCACCCTTCTTCTAAATAAAAAAGGCTAGTTAACTGCCTATAAAATATAACACTTCAATTATGCCAACAACATTCATTCAATGTGATAATTATTATTACAAATATTTTTTCAAAACTTCTTATAACTTTGGAATCCTCATTAGATAATAATATCGATTTTGATTAGGGCTTAAACTACACATCGGTCTATCCTGGCTCGATATACATTGGCGTATGTTTGCTTCTAATTTTTGCCTCCGCATTTGACATATGAACATTTGTCGATCTTTTCGAATGATTTTTCAGCCATAATATTCGTCTTAAGCTATTTTTTAAACAGATTCCGTCAGGCTGGATACAAATGTAGCCATTTCTTGACATGACTGAAATAAATCCTTTAACCATATCTGTAACCATGTAAGTCAGATTTTCTACATATCAATCCTGTAGCATTGTAAAAACAATTTATCTACTTAAAACAATTGGAAGTTTCTCACGATTAATAGTACAAAATGTATGAGTCGTAAAGCGCTGAGATATCCCTTATAGAATGTTATATGAAGATGTGGATGTGTGAGATATATTTATTTTATTTTTAACTGAATGTTTTTTTATCTTGTGTATACATGTAATCTATTGAAGCTTCGAGCTCTCTCTAAAAGAATTTCCATCTACAAAACCATCGTAAGGCCAATGGTCAGGTATGAGTGTCAAACATAGCCCATGATAAGTGGAACGAATGGTCAACTCCTGGTAGAGAAGAATGACATGAAGAGGAGTCTCGGAGAATGGATTTTGGAGAAGAAGGAATGAGAAGCTGATGGAACTGGGGGGAACCCAGCATCGTTACATAAGTGTATAGATTTCGAATAAGATGGATAGGACATGGACCGTACGTAGCTAAGGTGGTTAGGCATATGTCTTTCCAATCTGAGATCTGCGGACGGCACCTTTCGACACATTCGAATCCGGCCTGGGGCGTTGACTTTTTTCATTGAGTGGCTGTCCCACAAAATATATAACTTGACCCTCCAC
>NW_027111973.1:0-1234 GCF_000696795.3 Halyomorpha halys | reverse complement strand
TTACTATAGGGGACTATTAACTCAGTGTAATAGTCCGAGGGAGTGGGAATAAATCTTAACTCCCCTCTTTTAGGCTTCACTATCTGTTTGAAGTACAAACGGCCCAATCAAATATAGATACAAACTCACGAGAATTCGATTTGTGGATCACTTATTTTTGAAAAAAAGTTATTACCAGATAATACTGCTTTTCCTTTCCCCTATATACTGGTGATTTAAGGAAAATATATTTGTATGATATATATACATTACATATTTTAGGATCGAATATTTTGTGTAGTTATTTAATTACAAATAAGTTACGGCAAATAACTGTGAATTCGTTATCTAGAGTTCCTTATTAAAATAAATAAAAAGAATAAAAATCCACATTAGTTAAACCAAAGAACTTTTCTATATAGCTTACGAGTAGTAGAAAATACATAAACAAAATCTTTATACCTTTAAAAAAAGACGCACGTATATCTGCCAACATTTAAAATAAAGGCAATTTAACTTACTATAAAGTAGTTTATGACACTTATCTTGGTAGGGGTAGTAGTTTTTATGATATTCACATATGAATATAAATTTGGCAAATGAAAATTTGTCCGAACAACTATAAATCAATTTATTTTAGCAAATTTCATGTAAACTATTACTGCTACGAAGATAAACATCATGAACTACTTTATAGCTCATTAAACAAGCCTTAATTTGAGTGCTAATAGACATCGGTAAGTCAAATGGTTTAAAACTATTTAACGTAAATAACTCTATTAGGGCTCATATTTTAGCAAATTTACTCTTCTTTAAATGACGTTCTTTTAGGTTTTCTTGTATTGTCCCTACTTTTTAAGATATAGAGCTCCGAATGAAATATTATTTTTTGTTATCGCTTTGAAATAGCCGCCATTTTTTATTCCCCCCATACTTGGCAGACTCATCAATTTTGACTATTAATTATACATAGCTTTCACTAAAGTAATAAAAAATTGGGGTGAGATAACTGCCTTTTTTCTCCTCTTGGGCTCTTGTACTATCAGTACAAATAGAATTACGTTAATTCTTGTTGTACTGAACCCTAATAAGGCCATAACAAGGTGAAGCGAAACGTTGGTTATAAACAAATAGTTAAATCTTTACTGTTTTGTATCTTTATTGAACCTGGACTGTTATATTATTTAATTTTTGTTTTTACCCTCTCCTGCTTGTCGTATGTTTTTATTTACAAGATATGGACATGTTGATAGTT
>NW_027111972.1:11942-12428 GCF_000696795.3 Halyomorpha halys | reverse complement strand
AGAAAAAAGGCAGTTATCTCACCCCAATTTTTGATTACTTTAATGAAAACTATGTATAATTACTAGTCAAAATTGAAGAGTCTGCCAAGTATAGGTAGCGGGAATAAAAAATAGTAGCTATTTCAAAACTTTAAAAAAAGAAATTTCATTCGGAGCTCTATATCTTAGAAAGTAGCAAAAACCCAAGAAAACCTAAGAGAACGTCATTTAAAGAAGAGTAAATTTTCTAAAATATGAGCCCTAATAGAGTTGTTTACGTTAAATAGTTCTCGAGATATAGCTTTTTAAAAAGCAACATTTCATAAAAATGTACAGAGTGAACTGAACGATCTGTAGTTAGTGAATTTATTTTGAAAAATCTTTAGCTCAAAAACCATTCATTGTACAAATATTTATTAGCACTCAAATTAAAGCTAGTTTAATGAGCTATAAAGTAGTTTCAAAAGTTTATCTTCGCAGGAGTATCAGTTTTCATGATATTTTCTA
>NW_027111972.1:6110-7957 GCF_000696795.3 Halyomorpha halys | reverse complement strand
ATTTTCTGTTAGTTATAAAATGACGTGATACAAACATGTGGAGAATCTACCCATTGATAGAACTCCAATAACATTTCTAAAGGAGAAGATCTCCAGGCCATCTTCTTTTCAGGAGGATTATTAGGTAATGAAGGAAAAGCCAGGTTAGAAACAAGTGGGTTTGAGGGGTGGGAAGTTTATCATGGAAGGATTGTTATCTGGTTCGGGCCAAATCGGTAACATATGGATTATACGACAAAGTAAGGAGCATTAAAGATTTTGGACTGTAAGGATTGGATACAAGAGGAATTTGATGGTTTAGTGGAGCCCCAAAAAACGACTCCGTATGTCCAGATGGGCCTTATTATTGTCATGTAGATCAGTCTTTTGTAATGTATTAGAAGTTAAGACCGTTTGTCTAGTAAGTGCTGTAATAGTCTGAATCCACGAGCAGTTTCCTGTCTTTTCAGTCTTGTTCATACAAAGACAATCATGGATCATACAAAGACCTCATGGATTCCAGGATAGTCGTTTGTCCAGATGTAGTTCTAAGTAATGGATCTATTCTACAGGAATAAGTGGAGTATTATTAAAGGATACTGTGGAATGATACTTCAGGAACAAACGGAAATTAAACGGAACTTCAGGAACTAAACAAACTATTATTTACTTTTCACTTGACTGTGAAAATGTAATAATAATTTGTAAACTACAAAGTGACAAATATTGCTAAGATTTTATTGTCAATGTAAATTACATTAAATACAAGAAATTTAGATGGATAATTTTTAGTATATTAATCTTTGCTAAGTTAGGTTATAGACGGTTTATTATAGTTTTGACTTAAACTTGTGTGTGGAATGGCGCTACAGGTATCACGTAAATGGCGATACACGTACACGTATCTGCTATCCTTACTGGGTATCCGATATCGCAGCTCCAATATAAACGCATAAAGGCAATTGATCCAGGAATTTATTTTATTTGTTTGCTCTTGTTTTCCAACAAATATTTGTCGGATTTTAGCTTTAGCTAAAGCTCCCTGAATTTTCTAGACGCCGAATTTACGATGTTGCCGAATCGGTAAAACCTTTTATGCTTCACCATTTTTTTTTCTTCTCTTTTTTTCTTTATTTGCTATTTCAATGTAATCCCTAACGATCTAAATGTTCACCGCATCTTAGCTTTTATACTTTTGGTAACTGTTAGAGTTCGAGTGTTTTATAGTGTCCATGATTCTTAATTTATTTGCTGCATCTACCAATGCCTCTAGGAAGTAAAATTAGAACTAAAAATTAAAACGATCAACAGCAATAAAAGTAATGAGATGTAGATAGTTGAACGTAGATTACTGATTGGAGAAGATGGTCGGGGAATGCGGTCAGCAAAGAAAAACATAAATAAACAAAAAAATATTTATGCCGACCACCCTTGAAGATTGGTGCCAAAACTGGAGGATTAAAATTAACTCCAATAAATCCCACCAAATCACATTTACCCTTCGACGTAAACCTATGACCTCTTGCCCTACAGTATCCTTTAATAATACCCCACTTATTCCTGTCTAACAGATCCGTTACTTAGGACTACATCTCGACAAATGACTGAGATGGAATCCTCATACTAGACTGAAAAGACAGGGAACTGCTGGTCGATTTCGACTATTACAACATTTACTAGACAAACGGTCTAAATTGCCAATCCATTACAAAAGACTGATCTACATGACTGTTATAAGGCCTATCTGGACATACGGAGTTGAGCTTTGGGGCTACACTAAACCATCAAATTCCTCCAGAATTCAATCCTTACAGTCCAAAATCCTTCGTAAAGTCATTAATGCTCCTTACTTTATCACAAATCAAGTC
>NW_027111972.1:4501-5620 GCF_000696795.3 Halyomorpha halys | reverse complement strand
AAGAAAAATACTAGCCAAAATGTAATTAACTTGTATAGAATATATTTCGTTTTAGTTTCCTCAAACCAACACACTAATTAACTGATGACAACAAACAATTTACTTGTTATTTTTATTTTATTTTTTACAGATCTTGATAAAAATATCTGATCAAAATGAAATATACGTTGCCCATTATCTTGCTGGTCACCTCATTCCTGGGTTTGGAAGGAGCGAAAATCCTGATCGCACTTCCCATTCCTTGGTATAGCCACACGATGACTTTCATGCCAGTATTTAAAGAACTTGCTAAAAGAGGTCATCAGATTACGATGGTATCTCCGTTTCCACAGAAGAAACCCTTGCCGAACTGGACAGATCTTCCTCTTAATATAACACCAATGGTAGCTGCCATGGGTAAGTATTGCAACAGGATCAATAGAAGGGGTATTCATGAATCTTTAGTTTAAAAGGTTATAGCATGTTAAATGGGAAAATGTCTGTTAAATGGAGAAACATTTCCTTCTTTTACCAATTCAAAACGATATAACATGTAACATGGCTGAGAGTATGTTACTAGGTCTGTTAAATGGAGAATGTCGTCACGAAATAAACCAGGTGAGCTTGTCACTGTTTTATTTATGGTCGTGTTAGGTTAGTAACTCGTAGTTTTTTTTTCTCTTGTCTTGTGTTTTGGACTTTAAAAAAAAAACACTCAGTAGCCAAACTTTTACATTTCTACTTTTCACTTAATGTAGGCATGTTGTAATAAATTACTGTAATCAAAAACAAAAAAGTTAACAATAACAAGAAGTTTTGGAAGGAAAGGTTACTAAACAAGTTGATCAGAAAATCCGCTAGGAGCTCTTATGCATTTATCATTTAATATGATTTTAAATGCTATACTTATAACATTTTAACATTTAGCACAAATATGAAAAAATATGAGCCCTAAAAGAGTTGTTTACGTTAAATAGTTTTCGAGATATAGCTTTTTAAAAAGCAACATTTAATAAAAATGTTTTATGGGACGTACTGAAAGATCAGGAGTTAGTGAATTTATTTTGAAAAATCTATATCTCAAAAACCATTTGATGTACAGATGTCTATTAGCACTCAAATTAAAGCTAGTTTAATGAG
>NW_027111972.1:0-531 GCF_000696795.3 Halyomorpha halys | reverse complement strand
TGAATTATTTATTTAAACAAAATTAACCAGTCTCAAGAAAATTAAAGATTATAAATATATTAATTAATATCTAAGTCTCTATAATCTTTAATTTATAAATATACATCTTCAAATATAACAATAGCTAAGGATTGTGAGTCTGCTAATATATCAATAAAATAAAGATTATTTTATTAATTAAGTTTTCTTTTTTTTTTTTCTGTGTGCTTTAGCAATCTTCTTGCTTAACCTTCTTTTTATTAATTTTACATTAATAAAATATTCCTTCCAACTGGATCATCTAATAATATCCACTTATTTTTCATACACTCTCTGTGAGAATAGGTGTTGGAGAGTTAGTATAGGTTCTGTTATAAGTTTCTCATACTTTACAATAAATAATCTAAATATTTATAAACTATTTTATAGTAAATTTAAGTAGCTTTAATTTAAGTGCTGGCAGACATCTATACGTCAAATGATTTTTGAAATGAAGTTTTTCATAAATCAAACTTATTGTCCGAACAACTATAAATCAATTTATTTTAGCAA
>NW_027111971.1:54877-66074 GCF_000696795.3 Halyomorpha halys | reverse complement strand
TAACAATAAGTCTCTTGGACCCTGCCGTTTCAATTTTCAACGTTCCAGGTAGATTGTAGGGATGGGTAGAAATTGATAAGGATTGAGCCAAAGGATTAGGATGATTAGAAACTAAAAAATAAATATATAAAAAAATAATTAATCATCTAATTTTGTCCACTAATATCACTGTATTTTCTACTCTTGTTGAACAACTGACCTTTTACCAAAATTTAAGCTACTAAACCAGAATTATTAATTTTTTCCAGCTAAGGTTCCTCAGCTTTCAAGCCTTTACAAAGCTTAGATTTAATATAAAAACATTTTTTTAAATTAAAACGAAAAAATAAAAATGCTTAATAAACATTTGTCTTATACTTAGGCGACAATGCTGTTATTAAATATATTTTTAAAGTGTATATCTAATGTTTATTATATTGCACTAATTTGTTCGTATTCAAATTCATATCTTGTAATCTTACTGGAACTGGTACTAGTAGAGGGAACAAGTCTTGCTATCAGGGCCACCCAATAGCGAAGATGGATGAATTCATTAACCCAATGCTCCTGAATATGTCTGAATATAGAACCATATAAGCAGCATAACGGTCAAACTTGGTGTATAGTGTATGACAGTTTCTGTCTTCCGAAGATGAAATGGCTCTCCGGAACTCTAATAATCAATCGGACTACTCCTCTCAGATCAAACAGGTCCTGGATATTGGTCCTGGCGAGAAAGGGCTCTCTGATTAGTGAATCTTCAATCACCAAGAGTTCATAGCTGAGTGAGCCGTCCAAGTTCAGTCATGAACCATCTTGATCCGATGTATTCAAGTTCCTGGCTCTGTATAGGGTGGGTCTGGAACTTGTCAATAGATCTCTCGTTAACTGATACCTATCTACGAGGAAGGGCCGATAATCATTTCTTTAGAACAAGAGGCTCTATGGCTAGTTTGCACTATACTAATTGTATGGAGGTTGTTATAGATGACTGAAAAATTAATAAATTATTCAAATTGGCTCGCTGTAAAACAACTAGAATCAAAAACGATGTTGAGTACAGAACTAATTAATTTATAATTAGCTTAAATTAATAATTAATTAACGTATAGGCCCTGGATTCATCAAAAATGAAATAAATTCTTTCTCCTGAAAATATTATTATTTTAATAATAATAAACAATGCTTCATTTATCCCTTTCCTAGAATTTGGAAATTAGGAGCCTAAAATTTCTCACATTTTGAACCCGTTAGACTTATTTAAAACATATTTATATGAATATTTTCATTAAACATTGCTTAAAAATCATTCAATTCTTGAAATGAATCTCCAAGTTTCTGTTGTTTTACTGTTATTGCTAATAAGTAAGAAAAGAGGTATCCGACATTTATATTTTCCAGAATATGAAAATATCAGTTTTAATTACAAAAATAAAAAGTATTTGAAATCAGGACTGTTAAGTAGATTTTTTTTTAGGGTGCAGAAGGAGAGATAGACAAAACAAAGGATACTTCCAAATACAAATAGATTTCAATGAATTGAATCCACAAAGAAAGAAAGCCTTATTAAAACTTCATAGATTTCGTTAGAATGAAAGATCTTAATTAAATTAATTAATAACTAAGGGCCGAAGAAGAAGCACCACGGTTTTTTCCAGGTTACTTAACAAAAACAGAGAAGGATATTTCGCCGAAGGGTCAGATAAAGGGCAGTTACTTCCATTAAACCTTTAGTATGATTTGATGTTGTTTTTTAAAGATCTATCGGGTACTTGAAACATTTTCCGAACATTTTTTTTTTTTAAAGCCTTCAGCTCTTGAGGATCGGGAACAGTCAAAACGAAATAAAACTCAGTTATAGTGACCCCCGATAGCTCTTTCCTCTTCGAGATCTGAAATTCATTAAAATGAAATATTAATTAGCACATTATATTTTATAATTCATAAAGGATTTTATTTTCAGAGGTAAAAGTTTAAGCTATAAAATATTTATTCCATCATTGGAATAACTCTTTATAAATTTATAATATAAATTCTGAATATTTAGGGATTGAGAATATATTTTGTCCAGCACCGAATACTGTCAACCAATTCTTGTGTCTGATGGTTTCTTCTTTCATAATACATGAAATAGCAGTATAACGCCAAATTAAAGATAGGTTCTTGAAAATAAGAAAACACAAATAAATGTATAAGAAAAATAATAATCATTATTTTATATAATTATTTAATTTTTTTTCCTCGGTCCAAATTTTCTTTATTTTATAAATATATACAATACACTGACGTTTTGGACATTTATTCAGTCCTAGGCGTTTTTCGTATATAACAAAAAATATTCTAGCTCTGTCTATTTCTTAATCCATATATTTTATGTCGTAAATATTTTATAACACCAGATTCTTAAATTGTTATGGGAACCATTGATTTTTTTTTCATAAGAAGAGCCCTGAGGACAGTGGAGAACTCTGAAAAGGCAGTGTATTGTATATATTTTAAAAAAACAAAAAGGAAATTTGGATAAGGAAACAGACAAATCAGTAAATATTTATATCATATAAGATAAACCTTTCCGAAGTAGAAGTGTTAATTTATAAACACCATTAACCATTACATAATTTCCTAAAATTTTCAAACCAGCAGCATTGAATGGCCAACTTGTTTTCCGGGGACTGATGTGAACGCAGTCACGGTTACTGGGCTAAAGACTAAGATTAGAGAAGGAATTTACGTTGTGGGAGGGAGGCTTCGTTCGGACAAAGACGACTACTTCTCGTGATTCATGATCATTTATAGATGGAAGATGAAGCGGTTTCAATTCAGTGAGGATAATAGGAGAACATGGAAGAAGAAAAGACCGCTGGAAGAAGGAAACTACTCTATGTTTGTCATTCAAGAAAACCAATCGTGCACATAGCTCATGACTTCGTTACATGCAGGAGAATATGGTGGGACGAGGTCCACAATTTCATGATGATTCTGATTCGATTCCCACTAGGGTCAGTAATTATTTACTTTTTGGTAGCCTCAAATTGAATAGAAGTTTTGAGTTAATAAAAAAGGCTTAAGTGTTATATACAAAATTTTAATAACATTGGAATAGCATCACGTTGTCATACGAATATTCCACTTCTGCAAACATTCTTATCGGTCCAAAATCAGAGGTAGGAAGTGCCTTAAAAAAAACCAAAAAAAAAACTTGCAAATAGTTTGGAACAATTAAAGTGCTGTATTATAACTAAAAAAGCCACCATTTACTAGTGGTCGACTTTTACTTCTGTGGTGGTCCCACAAAATGAATACTTGACCTCCCACCACCTTGATTAAATTTGATTGACCATGGTACCCTATAGATAACCTCCTTGTATGTCATAAATGACTTAGAAGGGGGTCATAAAAAAAATTACAAGATTCATATAATACGCACAATATTCTTTTTGAGTTTCATATTTTCGGTTTATCTGTTTGAGGACTATTTATTTATTTCATGTTACAAATAAACTACATTAGTTGCAAACAATTGAGAATAAGATAATAGACTAGCCTTGCGCCTTTGACAGCCAATTAAACAACTTCAGCCAGATTTCGGATTCAAAATGACGAATCTAAAAAAAAAGTTTAAGGTCTACAGAAACGAGGGCGTTTTTGAAGTATAAAAAACCAATTGCTGAAAATTATTTTTACATGTGTAAGTTCATTCTTTACAAAAGTTATATATATATAAATCGGCAATATTTGATGTCCAAGCTATAATAAAATAAGAAGTCTAAAATCGCTGTTGTATGATTTCATAAGCAATCGTGTTTTTGAACACACTTTTGTAACAATCAAGGTATAGTTGCGATAACAAAGTTTCAATTATTTCCAACAAACTAACCAACAATTTAACCTGTACGAGCTTAATTGCTCATACCTGTTGAAAAACTTTGAAAGTTCATATCGATTCCTAAAATTCAATTTGGCTCGGGCGAAGAGGCGGAAAAAAAGGAGAGGTGTGTTATTTCGCATTCATGAATTTCCGTTAACGGGCCAGTAATTGCCGTAACTCAATTAACATATTTGTGAGAGATCTGCGCTGGCGCTGCCACTTTTACATTCAGTGGCGCTTTGTTGATCTACAATGTTTCATTAAGCCCCTTCACCGAATGTAATATGTACAGCCTTTGTAGCACAGGGATAAATAAATTTCTGCTCCCCGCTACACAGCCGATGTAATTTTTGATGCAACTGTTTGCTAAATGACAAAACACAATTTCATGTAAAATGGTAACGTTCTTTAACTGAAGCATATCATTATCCATGCAAAATTAAGCATTTTTTAGGATGATTTGGTGTCATCAAAATGTATATTATTTGTCGTATTTTAATATAATTTAGATCCCCTAAAATTAGATGGTTAGATACTAGGTTTCTAATGAGAAATCTACCATTATTTTTATTGCTATTCATGTTAAAATAAAGAGACTTAAAATTAAAATAACAGATTATTTTATTTCAAACTTCGATTTTATAAGTTATTAATAATAACTTAATTGTAATAAAAATAAAAAGACGATCACGTTATTTTACCATATAAAATTAAAAATTGCAGTTTTTATTTATTTCCTTTTTATTATGGATCTTCAAAAATAAGAAAACATCAGGCCTTGAAACAATAATAATAATAATAATAATAATCAATAAAAGAAAGAAGGAGGACGAGGACTCATAAATATTGAAGAAGAGTGCCGCAAGCAAGAATTATCCTTACGTCAATATTTTCATTTAAAAACCACATGTGTGTTATCAGGCAATCGTTACAATGGGTTATGGTCTAACTGCACTGAACCTGAGCAGAGCTGATGAACTGAACATTGTTTCAGAAAAAGAATGACTGGCGGAATGGAAAAGCAAGTCTCTGCATGGGAGATTTTACAGCCAACTGAACGAAGCCTCCATTGACAAAGAAAGATCAGTTGAATGGCTTAAGCTGGAAGGCTATTCTCCGAGACAGAGGGATTCGTGATTGCAATTCAAGATCAGGTTATTGCCACCAGATCATTTAGGAAGCATATGCTTAAAGACGCATCAGCACCGAATAAGTGTCGATTATGCTCGGAAACGCTTCAATCAATCCAACATATCACAGGTGAATGAGAGGTGTTGGCTGATACTGAATATTTGCAGAGGCACAACAATGTGGCTAAAAGTTTGCATCTGGAACTGGCGATAAAGTACAACTTAAATGAACATAAGAGCCCATACTACAAGTACCACCCAAATAGACTCCTCCAAAAAGGTCCTCTTAAGCTCTATTGGGATAAATCAATAATAATGGACCATAGAGTACGTCATAATAAACCAGATATCCTCCTTACTGATCTGAGAATAAATAAAGCGGAACTTATTGATGTCGAAATCCCAAACGATAATAATTTAAGCTCTTCTGTGGGAGAAAAACTAAGGAAATATGAGGAATTGGCTATTGAATTGAAGGAACTGTATCACTTGGAGGGAGTTACCACAACTCCAATCATAATATCCACCAATGGCCTCGTACCAAAATCCACAGTGGCAGGCGTACTATCAGCAACTATGAGCAAGGGGCTTCACTGGAAAGCTCAGTTGTTTAGCATGTGAGGGATTTTTTTTTTAATACTACTTTTTATTTATTGATAAATATTACAATCTGCCATACAGTTGTGGGCAATAGGTAATAGTGATGAATGATCTCATACATACTAAAATAAAATAAATTAAATAAAATAAAATAAATTAAATAAATGAATAAAAAAAAATCTCTCTTAAAATATATACAAAATTAATGTAATCAAACTATCTGTATGAAAAATAAAATGACATAATGATAAAACAATATAGTCTCTAGTCACATTTACACTCTAATATACAATATTTACACAATCGACCTGAGGATCCCTGAGCCCACTCTATCCCTCACGTGCAAGAGGTAGAGCAGAGCTCAAAAGATCCCAGCGCATCCCTCTCGCCGCATCACTGGTAGAAACTCAGTGGAGGCTGAGCAAGTGCGCTAAAGCCGCAAACACTCAACTCAAGTGGAGAATCTGACCACTGCTAGAACTCCAATTGTCCATTTTATTTTAATAAGTCTCTTGACCACTGCCGTTTCAACCTTCTGGGTGGGCTGTAGGGATGGGTGGAACTAGATAAACTTTGAACCAAAGGATTAGGATGGTTGGAAAGGTTTATATGGAATTTTGAGAATTTGGTTGGTATGTGAGGG
Organism: Halyomorpha halys; assembly: GCF_000696795.3. NCBI lineage: Eukaryota > Metazoa > Arthropoda > Insecta > Hemiptera > Pentatomidae > Halyomorpha > Halyomorpha halys. The sequence continues at coordinate 59,854 of NW_027111971.1, read as the reverse complement.
ATTAATGTTTTCAAAGTATATAACTTTTTTTTTTGTTATTTATGTATTTTAGTTAAAACTGCTCACATGTTTCGACAAGTTTATTAATTATTTAAATAGAATCATTTTTGAAAATATAATTTAAAAAAAAAAAATATCATTGTAATATAGTTGTTTACAAAGCGCCACTGACCCAAATGCCTAACTCTCGGAAATAACTTCCGCCATCTATTTCGCAATCCAAGGATAAAGAAACGTTCTATGAGAAGAGCAATTCCATTGCGGTCAGAACTTAGCAAACTAGCAATCCAATTAGCTTAATGGAAGTATAAGAAGAGTCCTATTGCTATAAACCTCCACAATTAATTTAATTTAAGGAATAAGCCATGAACCTAATCTAGCTTTTGAATCAACACCAATACGCTAATGGGTTTTAGTTTGGACAAGGCTGTCAACGATGGTTTGTATTCAAAGGTTGGCGTTCCCACGTGCTGCCAATCTGCCGGGATCAGCTCCATCAGGGATTACATTTACAGTGAGAGGATTACACCGTCCGTTCAACAGGCAATGTGCCTAGTTTTCCGCATAATTTGCCCTCAGGCGTAATAGTACAGCTGAAGGAGGCAGGTGGTTCTATGCCCAACAACGTGGATGTGAGAAAGTCCACAAACACAACAGGTTACCAATATTCTCCATTTCCGAACAGAATTGCAATATAGATAAAAATAATTGACGTATTCCTTTGATTTTTCTTTATTGCTATTCATGTCTATTTCTATCGAACATGAATTTTGTTGATTTTTTTCTGGAGAAATATAGTAATAGTAACAAAGTCTCTGCGAACCTGAAGATTCAATGCTGGTATACCTTTTTTTTACATACATTTTTTTTTAAATAGGTTACATAGTTGTAGTTGAATAATGAGAATAGTATTTTATAAAGCTAAAACCTTTCAGTTCTTATTTATTTATTTTTTTTTTTACGGATCCTTAAAAATAAGTTCACCACTGACCCCATACTGCCTTGGTACCATTTAGACATTTATTTAGGGACCTATTTTTGGAAGACATTCATTTTCTTAGTCTAATTTGTGATCGATATACCAAAAATCAACTTTTAATTGTTTATTTTACTATCTAGCACAAAAGTTTGCAAACCCTATTTCAACCTCCAAGAACCAATAAATTATATTATATTCAATGATTGATGTCATACTAATTCCCTGATATTTCTTTAATTTAAATTATATACATATATAATGTGATTTAATAGAACAAATCTATAAAAATTATCAACATACATGCATATGTAAAAGGCTACATGTTCCATTTTGAGGATAAATTGCTTACTCATAGGTCAGAAAGTGGCCTATGATTTAATCAACTCATATCGGTTTTCTTGATGCGCAAAATTTACTACGACGCCCAAGAGAGCTATTTTTACGCCACTTGGGAGAAAAGGAGTACTTCAGAAACTGTTTGTCAATAAAATTTGTTAATGACTTCTTAAATGTCATAAAGATGAATAATATAAGGTTTTTTTTAATATAGTATTCCTATATCATCCATATTACCATCGATAATAATGATATCTTTTGTTCGGTAGCTATTCCTGAGCAAACCCTGCCTCTGTAAAGTGGGTACTCTCAATTGGAGAAAAATCTGGTGGTTGAGCGTGTTCTTGTACAAATCATCTAGAAACAGTACCTCCTTACAAAGTACTGTAACATTGACCCTTCATGGATTGAAATGATGGTACAGCTATGAATACTTGAAAATAGTAATTGTTATGGAATGTCATGAATACCAGACATACGGGACATGTATACGATAAAATAATCTTTGTGCTTGAAAACTAAACATTTGGTTAGGGATTCTTTTTTATGCCATGGATTGAATGTAATACTTAATGAGGAAGCAGTAAGTTCTAAAATAACTCAAAATATCTATTAACAATTCAAAATAAAAACAATTATTTGAATAACTTTAAAATAATTAAATCCTCCGCGCAAAAACTATATAGTTTGCCACAATTTTGCGCACAGATTATAAAATGGTTTTTTCACATTCTGGTATCCTATTTGTAGGAAAAAACAATCCTTTTTTTTATTCTCAAAGGAATCTCTTCTACTTTCAGTTTATGATAAAACAACGGTTGTAAATTGTAATAAGTCGATAGTAAAGAATTGTATGCTGTCAAAATGTGATTTTAAAATTAGATTAGTTGAGACGTAAAAGTAACTAATAACATTTTGCAAATTTGTGATACTGTGAACTAGGGCGAATATGTGATTCGTAAAAATGCACCGGCTGTTTCTGAATGTGATGTTCTTAACTTTTGATAACAGCTGTCAAGGCCAATGACCCTTCTTAAAAGTAACCTAATTTGATCAAATTAGAAATGTGATTTAGAGAAAATACTACTTTAAAGTGAATTTAAAGGGAAGCTACTTAATTTTAAAGAAATGATCTCAATTTAACATTTTTTTGGATTAAAATAGTTTTTTCACCCATTCGTTTTTTTTTTTTTTTTTCTTTTTCCGGGGCATTTCTTTTAATTTTTTTGGGATTCTTGGCCCTTTTTTACCCATTTGCCGGGAAAATTTTGAGGCCCTTAAGGTTTTTTTTTTTTAAAGAAAAATATTTATTAAATATAATTTAATTGCAAAATCTCTTATCGTTATGGATTATATATTAGAACTTTTAAATTAAGAAAAGAAATGAAAGTAAGTTAAACTATAATTACTGTTCTGCAAAACAGGGTTGATAATCACGTTCTACATTTTCTGAACACAATTTCCCTTCAACATAAACTTGCTTACGTAACTCTATAAAATTCATATTACTTTCGCATCATAATAATCAATAATTTTAGTTATAAAGATTGATCTAAAAAAAATAACGAAAATATGCCCAATGTCCTAAAAGAGAACATGTGATGTTATCTGAATTATCATTATCATCCATTATCATATTGAAGATATCCAACGTCACTGATTAGACAAAAAAGTATTTATTATTAGTCTAATGATGACTATATGTGATTAGAAGTAGAATTAAAATACATTAATTATATAAAAAAACAACAGATTTTTTTAAAAGATTTTTGTGTGTATTGTAAGTAGATATAGAATATGTACTTTTGCATACAGAATTATAGTTAAATAAAAAACTAATAAATGTAGGGTGCTTTCACAGGCATCGGTGGTTCAGTGGTAGAATGCTCGCCTGCCACGCGGGCGGCCCGGGTTCGATTCCCGGCCGATGCAATCCGTTTTTTCAACTTTTTCTAAATTAATTTTTTTTTAATACATGAGAACTAACATAAGCATTTAGTACCTATAGGTTTGGGACATTGTAAACATAACATAACATGGCAAAAAAAACTATATGTATTTCCATTTTATTCGAGAATATCATATTTCATCAGTCTTATAAATTATTTTTACTAATAAATGTTTTTTCATGGATTTTTTTTTTACATTAAATAGTTTTATGGCAACATATTTATTCCTGACAATCTGCACATGAAATCTTCACGAATGCAACGAGTGTTTTGCTGACAAAGTTTTACATAGGAATTTTTTTTTTTTTTTTTTTATTTTCTTTTTTTTCCGTTCCCTCTAGAACAGAAAGAAACAGTGAATTAGTGAGTGCTTTACTGTGAAAAAAGGAAATAAATCGTGTTGGGTATTACCTTTTACTACCTTTGGTATTTTAAGGTTACCTGTAATGTTTATTTGTTACGTATGAAATTTCCATTCTAAGTGGTACTATTTTTAAAATCCGGTGGTGAGGGGCTTGCTCGTGTTGCAAAGGAATTCTTATGTACATAAGAATATGTACTTATGTACATTAAAACATATATGGAAGAGGCGAGACAAATAGTGTCAGGAAATTCTTGAAATAACATAAGTTTTTTTACTACTTAAGAACATTTGTAAATCCACATAGTTCTTACACCAATGCATTTGTTTTCAGAGTAAATCAAAGGATTAATTTGCCGTCCACCCTATATATGGCCCAATGAGTTTAACTCTTCGTTTTATTACCTCAATTAAATTAAATCCCAAATTTTTAAACTAAAATATACCCTTTATACTTCTTTAACACCCAAAGATTCATTGAAACGTATAAAGGAAGAGCAAAAATAACGAAGATTCAGGCCGGTAACAAGTGGTTTTGTTTGGACATTTCGGTCGAGCAGCGATAGGTTTAATGTTGACTGCCTTCCCTAATCGGGCTTTATCAGGGCGGGTTTATTCAACCGGTAACTTTTGCAACCCGCCTAGGATTCAGCTCGTTAGCGGGCATCTGTGAAGTCGGTAGGAACATTTAATGATTAAGAAAACAAACTGAAATTGGGGATCATTTGTTATCCAGGTACATATTGAACCCTAACTTTCAAACTGACATCACTCAAAATATCAGAAAAAAAAATTCAAAATATATTTTTTTCTAACTAAAGCCAAACTCCTATTTTTTTTTAAAATTCTAATTTCCTTAAGAACAATAACGCACCGCAATAACACAGAAAATTTTAAAATCATTGGTACTTTACCACCCAAACATTTTTATTTTAATAGAATTATCTTTAAGTTTATAGAAAAAAAAAATTAAATTTATCGAACCACACTATAACAATAAATTTGGTAAACGTACCTTAATCTAAATGGTTTATATAATATCTGTTCAATCACTTACCAGAATAACTAATAAATAAATCAAGCCCAAAAAAACTCTAAAAAAATAAAATTTAACGGGGTATTTTTTACTTCCATGATTTCCAATAATTGATTTTTATTCACCAAATGACCAAATCTACCTGTATTTTTTCTTAACCCCACATAATTTATTTATTATATTACAATTAGAATTAGCAATGTATGTGTGTGCATCAATGCTTAGTAATAGATATAATTGGATTCTTATTTTTACCATATTTTGTGCCATCTTGTTTTATTCTCATTATTATATTAATTCACTAATTGTAAATTTG
>NW_027111971.1:39061-45226 GCF_000696795.3 Halyomorpha halys | reverse complement strand
CATTATACCAAAACAAAATATTCATTAACGTTTATATACAGATAAATAAGAAATATGAGAACTGAGAAATTTTCTATCAAACTGAATATACTCATCACTTAATACCGTTCATCTAAAGTAAAGATTTTTTTTTTTACAAATACAAATTTTTGATCTTACCTTATTATTATTTTTTTTATTTAAATGTTTCTTTGTTGAGATGAATATCTTAAATAAAAAAATATCTCCTGGATATTAGATGCTCCCAAATTAGTTTTTTAATAATAATTGTCTAAAAGTGGATATATTAACATTTCATAAAAAATACATCAATGATATAAGAAAAATCCAGTTATTATTTATAATTAAACATGAAAAACTATAATCTGAAAATAAAGGGAAACGGTTTGGGTTGGTACATATTTACAATAGATACTTAAACTGTTGTTTATTAAAATAAAAATAGTTACAGGTAAAATATAATTAATTTTTTTTTTTGGTCTGTTATTGTTTTTGTTATCTTTCCTTCTTATTTTTTTAACATTGAAATTTTATTTTTATTTATAATTTATCAAATACATTTTTCCCCTATGACATGAATAAATGATAATTTATCTACGAGATAAATTTTTAAATAATAATTATATGAATATAAAATTATGGATGATATCTACACTATATGATAGTAATGAAGGCCCTAAAAATCTCTAATTTAAATTATCTTTATCTTTTTTTCTTTTTTCATCTTGGTTCCTAAGGAGAATATTGAGGTAAAATTTTTCAAGTGTAGTTCTCAACTGAACTGTGCGTTAAAGAGTTACCTGATCAAGGATTGACTACTTGATAGATTATTGATTATTTCCCTAACAATACGAAGAAAAAAATATCGTCAAATTCGGTCTAATGCAGACAATGTGGCAAGGAAAATCATGAGAGTCGACTCAGTAGATATTTATTTTTAATTTTATATTGAAATGTTTCCCTTCATTCTTCAATACTTATTTAGCTTTCATTTAAATAATTGAATATTAATACTGTTTTACTCTAATCATAATCGTCATCTTTTATTTAACTTCCACTATATATTCCAGATAAGAAATGGATATATTGGTATGTATCTATATCACGGTTTGATACATCAGGTCAGAATAATTATTTATACACTCAGTTTAGCCTACTAAATATTTTCCTATAATAGAAAACATTAAAGTATTTTCCATACTCTTAGATAGGGTCGGAATATAAGAATCTTTTTTTTTTTTTAATTCATTAAAAACTAAATGAAAAAAAAATGTTAATTCCACAAGAGTAATCGAAATAAATTTACCATAAATCATACAGTTTTTAAAAATTTTTGTTGAACTAATTTTTCATCAGAAATTTACCACACATAGGTGTGGCCTATAATTTATTTTAAAGTTTTGTGGACCTGCATAAATCTAATCAAAATGAAGTATTCCTTACAGAAAACGTTATCTTAACGATGGTTACTATCTCTCGAGGGGTGCTTACATTAGTTAAATTTAACTGACCATAATTCTATCAAAGGCATTAACTAAAACAGTAAATATAATTAATAACAGGAGGAATAGCGCTATTGTTTGTAGCCATATATCCCTAGGCACCGGTGGATTTTAAACGGTTATCCATTGTTCTGATAAGGAAAGCGAGCCTTGAAGGAGATAAGCCACGCGTCCCTTGTTGTTTTTTAATAAGGCCACTAAAAAAGCTTTACAAAATAAAGTACTTGCTGGAAGGAGGCTAAGTTTTGAAACTTTGGGGAAACTTTGTAAACTTCCACAGAGAAAAGAAAGTAGAAATTTGGGAGTAACAATTCTTTTTTAATTCAGATTCCATTATTAATGTGTTTAAAAGGTTGAACAATAATACAATATAAGATCCTTTGAATATCGAAATAGCCAAAGAGTGAGCAATTATATATATAGGAAACCATAATTATAACTTTATTTGACATAGATTTGCCAAATTTTAATTTTTAACATCAAGGTCAAGATTATGGGTTCTCAATTTTTTGGAAAGCTCATTCCAAGTACCCAAAAAATTCACAAGACTATTTATTACTGACAAATATGTTTTACACTTCAATATTTTTAATTTCATACACAGAACATCTGGGAAATTGAGAAAATTTCCGAACAACGGGACGAATCTATACTTGTTCAGATTCAAGAAAAGGGAGCAAGAACAAAATGTAATAACTATCAAGGAATCTCAGTCTATTCTAGTTTGTTATAAAATGTTAAATTTAATCTTGACTGGTCGAATTCCGTTACAATTATCAAAATTTATCGGAAACTACCAATTTGATTTTTGGTGGAAATGTTTACTATTGAAATATTTTTTGTCATAATAGCAAACATTACAGACAAAAATAAATAGCATACAATATTTTTTTTATATCGATATCAAAAAGGGTTACGATTCTACTCACTGCTAGACGCTTTATAATATTTTAATTAAAAGAGAATAAAAAGTACCGTTGAGGACCGAAACGTTCCAATATCCAATATCTCACGATGTGATGGGAAGGAGGACATGTGGCTCGAAGCAATCCAGCAGGAAGCCTAAACACAACAATGAATGCCAGTATAGCAGGCCAGAGAGCATGAGGGAGGCCAAAAACCAGATAGAAAGACCAAATCAACAAAGATGGGAAAGAGCTGCATGCAGAAAACTGGAAAGCATTTGCCCAAGATAGGCAGGCGTGGAGAAGGCTGGTTTGGGCGGCCAAAGGTCTACAAGGTCTGTAGAGCCTTCCAATAAAAAATTCGTCAGAATGTATTGAATATTAATAAATGAGTCGTTAAGAAATAAAGTGACCAGTACAAATCTTTGAGAAAATTTGATTTTAATAGAAAAAACATTGTGTTTCATACTAATTGTTCACTGTATAATAATATTTATTCTTTTCTAAACCATTCAGGAGATATAGCCAGTTTGGCTGCTAGAAGAAATATTTTTGGTCCCAATCTAGCAGTACAAGAATGGATAAATGGGCTTGCACCACACTTTCACTGCTAACTGAAGTGTAAGTACCTTCAAAACTGCTTAAAAGAATTTTACAAACATTATATTAAAATTTTCTGAATGGCTTATCTCATAATAACGGCTTCTGAGGCTGGTCCCCTCTGTTTTAAATGCTTAATATGTTATATTGGTGACCATATTATATTATGTATTATAAATGTTTCTTTTCTTCAATATCAGATGTTTATTTGTGAGAAAATCGTTCATTCCGGGAAAAAATAATATTACTGGCGTGTTATAACTTGAAAATCGATTGTCTTCGCGTTACTGAAAGCGAATTACTATAAGCAGTACACTTGCAAAGGAAGTACTGTCACTAAAGCAACGGTTGTGAAAGGAGGAGAATTGGTCATAATCACGCTCGACCGCAAGATTTTTCCACAAATTAAAGGTACACACTTTATGTGGCTGGGTGGACCCCGGAGGACACTATTATGTCTCATTAATATATTTGAAAGATGCTCAGATACAGAGCTCTATGTGTTGGTAGATTGTTAGTGGTTAAAGTCGGTACATAGAATAATAATATATTTTAATATTGAAATATTATTTAAGCTACACAATTTTAAAAAAATAGATAAAATTAGCCATAAACCTAAATTCCCAATAAATGTTTAATTTCATATTTTATGAACTTTATGATATTTAAAGAAAGTTTTCAAGATCATTTTTAAAATTATGACTGCTGTGCATGATATAAGATAATATATTTCGTACGAGCAAGTTTCACAACATAAATGTTGAACATATACGTCAAGGACACTAGGGAACAGTCCATCTCGAGGACGGGAAAGCGACCGCGGAGAAGAATGGAAGGAGGTTGTTATGGATCTCTTTGAGTGACTTGACGTTTACTGCGTACGTGTCCTGAAGGAGACCAGTTGGCGCTACAAAAAAAATCTCCGTGCCTTATCAGAAGCTGCTTCTACATCCGTGGGCTATCTTCTCGTCTCCCCGGACCTCTCCTTCACAATGCTATGTCACTGCATCATCCTACCGGAGTACGAAAATCTGCTTGGGCGATATGTGTAGTAACGTAAATAATTAATTTGAACAAAAAATAAATCCGGTTCTTGGTACTAATCCAATTGAAGTTCTATCTATTCCGTTTTATCTTTCCGTATTGCAGACATTAGAGATAAAAATAGAACCATTGTGAATAAAATGTGCCAGAATTTTTTTTTTTTAAAACTACTACTTTTTATTTATTGATAGATATTACAATATGTCACACAGTTGTGGGCAATAGGTAATAGTGATCTCATACATACTAAAATAAAATAAATTAATAAAAAAAAAAAACTCTCTTAAAATATATACAAACAAAATGGACGTAATCAAACTATCTGTATGAAAAATAAATAAATAAAATAATATAGTCTCTAGTCACATTTACACTCTAATATACAATATTTACACAATCGTCCTGAGGATCCCTGAGCCCACTCTATCCCCCACATGTGAGGGGTAGAGCAGAGCTCAAAAAATCCCAGCGTATCCCTCTCGCCGCATCACTGGTATGCTAGAATTATAAATTTTGTAAATGCTTTTATAATAAAATAGAACTGACTATACCTATCTAACATTTCATTCACTCACTCATTGATTAATAAACAATAATACGAATAAAGTTGATATTAATTTGTTATATCAATCATATGGTAAATTTTTTTTGTTTTGTTTTTCATTATCCCCCTTTTTTATTATTAACAAAAAACAATAACAAAAATATGAACACAATTTTTAATGTCCTATCCGCTGAAGGCAGTTTCACATTAGCAGCAGTATAGCCGATATAAATGATATAGGACGGGGAGGGACCGCTTCGCTAGTGGTGGTTTATCCAAGTTTTATTACATACTTGATTGGATACAAAGAGATATATTTTTCATGGAAAAATTTATTATATCGAGGAATTTTGTATATCGAGATTCTACTATATAAATAATAATAATAATGTATGTATTGGCTTATAAACGGCGTAGTCATGGAGTCTGGCCCAATAAATGTTAGTTATAATTAATTTATAAATAACAGGTACAATATAAAACATGATATAATACATGAGTACAATATAAGAAGGAAAAAGGATAAACGTATTAATATAAAACAAATTGTTCAAATCAATATAAAACTAAGTTTCACCGTAGATTAACTGACAAAATAAACTTAGTTAAAATAGGAAAAAAAAAATACAACTTTTATAAGAAACTGATACACAATATACTTCTTTAAGTCGCAATAATGCCATGTATTTGTTGCTATTCTGACGGGTAACAAAATATGAAATATATTCATATCATATACTAACACTTAAATAATTATTATATTTAAGGTTATATGTTATCAATGTAAACTATGGGAGTCAAATATAAGAATAATAAAGTAAAAAACATGTTATAGCGTTCATTTTAGGGTATTTTCGTTAATCCAAATAAGACCTACAGTACTGTTACTGTTTTTGAAATTATATGTATATTTTCCAGTTCTGTCTGATGGACATCTTACATTACAAATTAGTAGTCCTATAGATTCCATTGTCTGGAATAACAGCTTTCCTCTACCATTTATTTTCCCATGTATTACCAATCTGTAATCGTAAAAATTTGTGCTTTGGGACAATTCAGATTCTAAATAATTTAAACCTCTAATTTGCCCGTTAAAGTCCCCACACAAAGTTATACTGGTATTGAAATGAGATAGGAAATAACATACTATCAACAGATGTTCTCCAGACATTCTTCAAAATCACAGGCCTGGGTTAAAATAAACATTTCCCAACAATACATTTTTATTAATAAATTGAAAAATATGATCATATATTGGTTATTTTCTAAAACAATAACTTTCCTTTAATTTGTTATTATGGCATTGTTTATGAACGTGACGATGCTTCAACTGGCCCTTCCTCGTTGTTTAATTTTAACAGCGTTACTAATAAAAGGACTGAATTTTTTTTAATCAAGATTTAATGATAAAATTATCGGTTGCTAACCAGGTTTCTACTAAACATATTTCCATTATATTATTATTATCTGAAAATGAACTGATGTTAAGTAAATATGTACTGTTTGATATTATATGTACTGTTGGTATGGTTAAATGAAGAATTAAAATTACTAAAATTATTTTGAAGCT